>NC_081560.1:62118446-62154263 GCF_022355385.1 Mustela nigripes | reverse complement strand
TATAATTTTTACCTTTTTGTTAATATTTTTTCCTCCCACTTTATTGGCTTGCCTCCTGAGCTACCCCTCCTTACCCTCCCTTCTCCCCCAGTGTTTCAGTAAATTTAATTTAGGGTGCCTAGAAATTGCAAGTATGTATCCTTTTTCAATTTGTGTTTTATTATAATTTACACAAACAACTGGGTTTGTGAACTGTATTACTCCTGGTATCTTTAAAATATTGTGGGTGTTTTAATAAATTTTATATTTAATTTTTGCACTCAACAAAAAAAAAACTGCCATTTGGTTTGTATTTTAATATATATTTGTATACATTTATTTTGTTGAAGGAACAAGGGAATTCTTGGATCATTGATTTTCTGTCTATTCATCCCACTGGGATGATTCCAGCTTGTTTTACTCTTTATTAACTCCACCTTCCCTTGAGCTGAATTTTTTTCCTCTTGCTTATGAAGTAATAAATAATACTCATGAGTAGCATTAATGTAAGATTATCAATTTTTATGTTCACTTTTAGTTAGAACAGAACCAAATTTTTTTATTATTTTTGGTTTGTATTTTAATATATATTTGTTTGTTTTGTATAATTAAAAGCTAATTGCTAGAAACAGTAATTCCAGGTCCTACTTAAATAATTTAACTATTTAATAAAAGCTACAGGGAAAAAAATCAAAAGTAAAATGTAGTTTGTCCTGGTTAGACATATATTCTCAATTTTAATATTCTCTTTCACTCCCAACTTTCTAACAGGCTAAGAATTATATAATATTTTAAATAACAGAATAATCAAAACATACATATTTAATATATCTAATACATAATTATGCATATTATATATTAATATATAACATATTTACTATGTATATTAATATTTATATATTATTTATATTAATATATATTATAATACTATATGTAATTGCATATAGTACTATATGCTGTATAATTAGAGATAAGTACTATATGTAATATAGTATAGTATATACTATAGTATATACTATAATATACAGAGTATATTATATGTAATTGTATATATGCAATTACATATAATATACTCTGTAATTACATATACTATATGTAATATAATACTATATATGTTTATATATTATATATTGTCTTAGTATTATTTATCATTTGATATTTTATAATTTTATATCATATTATATATTACTATAATATATAAGATATAAATATATACTAATACAAGTGAACATATAATATTAGTATGTAATATTATATAATTATATAATACAAAGTGTTATATTATAACATATATGACATATGTTATATTATATTGTAACATATTATTATATTACTTAATATTTTAAATAACAGAGACCATTCATACCTACTTCAGGCTTATACAATGAATATATAATGTAACAGTTCTCTCGTTTATATAGGCAATGAATCTGAGCTTCAGAAAGTGAGTAACCAAAATCACGAGAACTGAGGCTTTCCATCATTTAGTCAGCTGCATTTCCCATTATGTGCAATAAAACAAGAAGGACCCTGGCACCACCAAAATCTCATAACTTAATCTATTAGTCACTTGCATGACTCCAGTTCTACACTGTATAACACAATGGCCACCGAGCACGTGAAATTCAGCTACTTGGAAATGAGATGTGCTGTTGAAGTGCAAAATATACAATGGACTGTGGAGACTGAGAATAGGAAGCAAAAGTGAAGCATCTCATTTGTAATTTTAATATTGATTATATCTGGAAACATTTGGGATTTCTCAGTGAAATGGAAGAGTTTATTAAAATTAATTCCTGCCTCTTTTTACTTTTGTATTAACTACCAAAAAATTAAAAATTATGCATGTCACATTTGAGACTTGCATTATATTTCAAATTGACAATGGTGCTATAGAGGATTCTCATTCACATTTCTGTTCTTGGCTTACATTTTATAAGAACTACGATATTCCTGCCTATAACACGGCTTCTGAGTACAATTACAGTCCCCCACTTTGTTCCCCTTTCAGTATTTCCAACCTATATTTTCCCCAGTTTGTCCTCTGTTCATGGTGTTGTACCCACAGCGGGGTCTGAAACACCACTAAAACTGAGAATGGGGTTGTGTCTGTTTCCTTAAAGTCCTGCAAAATGCATACTCACAGCCTGTAAGGGTTTCTGAGATGCCAGCTTGCTGATTATTGTCACCATTAACTAAAAAGACAAATCCCTTAAAATAAAAAATTTAAAAATTTAAAAATAAAAAAAATAAATGCCTTACAGGCAGTGAGTATGCATTTTGCAGGACTTTAAGGGAACAGATACAACCCCATTCTCAGTTTTAGTGGAGCTTCAGACGTAGCTGTGGAACAGGTTAGTCTATCATATTTTAAGGACTACTGCATAATACTTGGGCTATAACTTGCAACTCATTCAAGATTTGGTCACAATTTGGCATGAATGCATTCTAATTTGTAAATGAGATTACATTGTTTTGATATTCTCAAACTCTCAAAAATATGTAAACCACAATATCACTAACTGTTCTGAAGAAAAACTAATTTGCATGTGACAGCAAAAATGTTATAAGGACACAGGGTCAGCTTATTCGCCAAGGAGGAAAAGCTAATACACCACATAACTAGTAAGCATGTTTCAGGGTCCCTCATTTCCATGTCTCTTTCAAAAATCTGAATGAATACAGTAGTAATTCTGAATACTTTTTCTTAAAGATAACCTTGAAATTATTTTAGCCTCAGGCCCTATGAAATCAAGAACCACTCCAGATTCTAGGTTAAATCACCTTTTTTCCCCAGATAACATAAGGCAGTCAAATTCTTATATTTAACTACAGACTAACTTATCAAATTCCATTCATATCAATGAAAAACAAAACCTTGAAATGCATGATTTGCAATGTTTTCATTAACAAAAACCCCTTGGGTTATATTTTCCTTCACGACTTTGCTGTTCAATATATTTTATATAATAGGATTTTACAAAAATAGATGAGATTGGGGTTAAAATAACTGATTCAAATCATTATTCTGCCTTTCACAGCCCGTATAATGTGTGACAAGTATTACTTGCTCACTTCTTGTCTATTTTTACATAAATATACAAGATCATTCTAACATATGTTTACATAAAAGGGAATCTTTGCATTATAAAAAGGAGATCAAGGATGCCTGGGTGGCTCAGTTGGTTAAGCCATTGCCTTTGGTTCAGGTCATGAACCTAGAATCCTGGGATCAAGTCCCACATCTGGCTCCTTACTCAGCGGGGAGCCTGCTTCTCTCTCTGCCTCTATCTGCCACTCTGCCTGCTTGTGCGCTTGCTCTCCCTCTGACAAATAAATAAATAAAATCTTTTTTTTTTTAAATGAGATCATACTGTGTATATTATTGTAGAAATATTTTTTCACTTAGGAAAATACCAATAAACTCCTCCAGGCAGAAGATCCATTTCACTTTCTGAATAAATGCACAGCAAAAATTTATATGAATTTGGTCACTATCCTATGATGGAAAAGATGAACAATGTTGCCAGAAACATGTCTACCCGCAGGGAAAGATTTGCTGTTTTAGTCATCACTTGTCTCAAGTGCTCAGTATTTTTGTGTCCGCCTATTTTAACATCTCACATTTGAGGTCCCAGACTCCATTCATGCTCACAGAATACTTTGTTGTAGCTAGAAGCACTTTTGGACAATTTTGTTCTACTTTAGGGGCTATGTTTATAGAGTTTAGGGGTTTATTTTTTATTCTTTTTTTTTTAGAGTTTAAGTTTTAGTTATTCATAGTCATTCCCACTGGCAGTTTTTGCTTTATGTTGTTTGACTTTTGCTGTCTGGGTTTGCATAAATGCCATGCCAACACTTCTGACCTGAGCAGCCATGAACGCACAGCTCTTCCAACACCCTGCACGCTCACTGACAGGGTACAGATGATGTACTGATTTCCTTTCTGCTCTATGGTGAAGAATGCTTCCCCACGAATATGGGGTTTTAGTTTGGGGAACTTGGTGTAAATTTTGTCCGCCCATTTTTCTGTGGTTTGAGAGAATGAGGCTGAGCACAACGGAGAATCATAATGCAGCGTCAAATCTTAGAAAGACGTTTGAAATCAGTTCTCCATTCCGCGCGTTTTATGAAATGACCTGTACCAGGACATACTTGAGGGGTTACTCATGTCCTGGGAGAAACCTCGAAGATTTACATGGTTTCTCTCAAGTTCAGGGTGTTGTCTTTGAGACTTCTCTCTTGATTTCTCTGAGTCCACCTGTTTCAAGTTCTCCCCAGTGAGGGGTGAGAGGAGGGGATTTTGTAGACTAAGACGGGTTTGTTACTGCGTACAATTTCCAAAGCTGTTTTTTAATTTCCCTTCATCCAACATGTATATTTTAGAATATTTTTTATAGTTGCAAGAACCAAAACCTATTCCAACTAGTTAGAGAAAAAAGGGAGCTCAGTAAAAGGATAATAGCATCTTTCACAAGATAGAAGATGTAGTGCAACAATGAAGCCCTAAAGAAAATAAAGGGTAAGACTAACTCTGCAGAAGGTTCTGGATCTTTGGGGCTCCTCCCATGATAGAGACCTGGTCTAAGGCCTGCCCCTAAGTTTCTTGTTCCCCAACTTCAAATTCCCAGGAAAGCCTCAGGACTGGCAAAACTTCAGTTTGGCACCCAGCCTTGAACACATCAGTGTGCCTAAGGGAATGGCATTGTATCACGCTAACAAAGCTACTACCCGAGACTGCTATAGAATTTTGTGGGACCCAGTACAAAATGAGAAGGTGCGTTTCTCTGTTCAAAAATTAAGAAGTTTGGGGCACCTGGGTAGGTCAGTCGTTAAGTGTCTGCTTCGGCCCAGGTCATGATCCTGGGTCCTGGGATCGAGTCCCACACCGGGGCTCCCTGCTCAGCAGGAAGCCTGCTTCTCCCTCTCCCACTCCCTCTGCTTGCGTTCCCTCTCTCACTATGTGTGTATCTCTCTCTGTCAAACAAACAGATAAATAAATACTTAAGGAAAAAAACAAAACAAAAAATTTAGAAGTTTAAAAGGGCCACAACAGGGTATTAAAACAGAGGTGGAGGGACACCTAGGTGACTCAGTGTCTGCCTTTGGCTCAGGTCATATCCAGGGGCATCGGGCTCTCTGCTCAGCGGGGAGGCTGCTTCTGACTCTCCCTCTGCCTCTCCCCCCAGCTTGTGTTTCTCTCTCTCTCTCTCAAATAAATCAATAAAATCTTTTTAAAAATAAAAATAAAACTTAAAAAAATAAAACAGAGGTAGAATCTTATAAAACCGTAGAAGACACACGTCCATAAAGCCAGCCCTGGAAATCATGGATTCTGCGTAGGTATGTGGTAGATGGGGTAGCAGCGGCCAGAAGAAGCTACCAAACCGAGGAGAAAAGGGGGAAGTATAATACACTGTACCTGCCATCCCATTATTTGAAAAGAAAGCCAAGGGTACTTCTGATACTTAACCCTTTTGTAGCTGATACTATCCCTGATGTTCCAGAGTCTATGGCATCCTCAAAAATGTTGTCTAACCTCTCCTTCCACATAATTTTTTTCAAGTAGTTTTATATGTATACATAATAAAACAAATTATTTGAAAAAGCAATGAATACTGCAAGCTCTAAATTTCATTGGATTTGAAATACATTTCAATAATATAATAATAAACCTAATAGGATAAGATTTTAAGAAAAAAGAAATTAGTGTTTGTTGAAAATATACACATGGGTAATTAATACAGACAACCACCATGACTCTTCCAACTTTTCTGTTTGCAATCATAAATTAAAAAGTACCAAGCAATGTAATTCCCCGTACTACACACCTACACACACAATTGGCACACAAATACCATGTATAAAAATATGTGATCTTTTTTGCATGAAAAATGCCCTTCTACCTTGTCATCTTTCTAACCCATATTGGATTAATGGCAATGCTACTTGTAGGCCATAATGTATATTTAAAATCTTACTACATTTGTTGTAAAACTCATATCACTCTCAAACAGGAATGTTGATAGGAAAGGATGAACAGCTCCTAAACCAATTTAATCAAACTCAGGATGTTAATTTTGCCTTTTTATCCAAAAACAGAGTAAGAAACACGGTATTTTCAACCAATCTTCCATATGTTATCAATAGTCAGTTTCAGCAACTTATCCTGTAACTAAATTTACATCTTTAAGTGAGGGGATTCCAAATTTTGTATGAGTTGCAGTTAGGACTAATCTTGAAACATGACATGTTACAAATAATGAGAGCAATTTACTTGTGCTGTCTGTAACTCTGCCCTCAAGTCCTTCAACCAGACTAGTCACTAGCAGCCCATTTAGATATCACAACAATGTCAAATTGCCATAAAAGTTTCCAAACACTCACTCCCAAAGTCTGTATTTATCTCACCCTAAACAGTTTAACAGTTTTCTGTCAACCGCCATTTTATGGCTATTTTCTCAGTGCACCCTCTCTGGTATCCAGCATATATGTAATAAAAATCTTATACTACATAGATGTAGTGGCATGCAACGCCAAAAGCCGAAGAGGTGAATAAAGCAGGATGTGGAGCAAAGTGCTCCAAGACAGTATCTGGAGATAGAGAAAAACCATTTCGAAGACTAGCAACTGAGCTTTCCAGAAAATGTAAGATCCTTGGATGGGAGAGGCAACCTTAACAGTGTTCCACCTGCTTTTCTAGTTCACTCCAATTCTGTTAAATATTAGACATTCTTCGGATTAGTATTAAAGTCTGCTATTTGAGCATTTGATAATCCTTATAAACTTAGTAGCCCCCAACTTCACACTCAATCCTTTTTTACTTCTTTGCTCTTTGGAGTCAAACCCCAGGTTTCTCCTTAATAACCATCAATGTTACGGTTTTCTCCTGGTGCTTCTGATGGTCTTAAAGTTACAAATGATAAGCAGAATGGAACATGGGAGCCACATTTAGAAGAAACAGAAGGATTTCTAAACAAAGATATTAAATAGTTTGTCCACAGAAAGGTGTTTGTCTACTCTAAGTCCCTCGGGGCCACCTCTGTCAGATACATAGCCCTGAGGCACCTCCGAGAAAAGAAAGAAAAATCCCAGGCTTCAGGGGATTACTAATAATGACAGCTGCCCCAGCTACAGTAGTAATACAAATTAATATCCCCATTTAATTAGAGTTTAAATTCAAAGTGTACTGTAGATATTAATGTAGAGGGAATACAAGATCTGGAAATAGGAAGGCATTCTTTGGGGACTAAATTATTAGTTTCATATTAATTGACATGGGTTTTACGATCTTCAAAATAACAACTAATAAAATAAGAACTTTTAATAACTGAGAGCATATTGCAATACTCAAGAAAATCCTTTAAGAAATCTGATACCGAGAATTAATGTGTAATTTGTTATTCCATTAATTCATAGTATTGAAACACAAGCTTTAGTATATTGAAAATAATCTGTTCATCAGAACTGTTAATACTTCAATTCTCAAATGTGCCAGAACAGGAAAAATAATACTTTGTGAAGCTAGTTCTCTAAGAGAAGGCACTGTCCTCAACTTTTCTCATTTGGGCTGTTGATACCTGTAAATGTTCAAGCATATAATTAATTAGTAAGTCTTGCTCTCAGTATTGGATTCATACCTGGGTTCGTTTACATGTTCTTTCTTTCTCTTCTACCCAGGCTAGCTCAACCTACTGAGTAATGGAATCTTTTAACCTGCTATTAAGTTATGATTAGTATTTTCTATTATGAATTAGAAATCTATTTTCCTGGTTTCAACAGAAATACATGCACATGCAGGTATTTGGGGAAAAATATATAAAAGCAATCTCAAATAATTTAATCTCTTAGGGATAATGACTCTGCATTTTAGTATACACTTTTACATCAGTTAAATCAATATCGTATTTTGTTGTATCTCGAATTCTAATTTCCACCTCTCCTTTCCAACAAAAGCAGACTATAACATAGTTTCTGTACTGTACACAAAACTAAGTATTTTGTTAGGTCATTATAAATAAAGTTTCCTCAACAAAACTACAAATCCCCCAATATTCTTAAAATATAAAAACAAATGTGACAAATCTATATAAGTATGTATCTATTTTTACTTATTTGACTTTATTAATTTATCAGAATGTGGTAGGCTCTTTTGAGCTAAATAATTAGCACCCAAAAACTTCCCCACACTGATATGATTTGCTACTCCTTCTTTGCTGGTTTCTTCAAGAATTCCATGACCTATGTAACTTTTCTTAAATCTCTCATTTTTTTCCTTATGTTGTTTTGCTTTTGGAAAGACTCTCCACTCCTAACATTGCTAATCCTCAATGTTACTTTCCAAATTAGAGTAAAACTAATTTGGATTCTAATGTGTTTGTCTTTTCCTATTTGCCAACATGTCTCAGATTATTCATTTCTTTTTAAAAATCTTTTTGATTTTTGTTTTGAATTTTAGACAGAGATCATTGAATGAATCATACTCTTCAGTTTATGTCATGCCATATTATTGGTTGATAGGAAACCTCTCACATATTTTTCCTCTAATCCCCTGTCACCCTCTAACCACTTTCATGTTTATTATGTATACCTTGATAGATATATGTCTTTGAAAAACACATGTTATTTGATGCATTATCAGAATTATTTATTAAAAAGAAGTGTGCCACAGTTTCTTACTTACTTGCTTCCCTCCACTCACAACTGAATTTCAAAAATCAACTCATAAAACCAAAGTACATCTAGTTCTTTACAACTGCCTCTGCTGTTATTTCAATCTCTTCTTATATATCCATCCTTTGGGTGATGGACACCTTTTCTAACTGTTCCTGAGAGCACAAGCAGCGCTATAACTGAATACATTTACACAAGCTCCCCTGTGGGTCTATTAAGCACTCTGCCATCTAAACAGAATAACATTGCTGGGTTTTAAGATTCTGGCATGCTAAATTCCATGAAATGCTGTCAGATTCCTTTCCAGGGAGCCTATATTAGTTTACATATATCCAAAAGTGCATAAATACACCCTACTTCCTAACTAAGAACTCAGTTTTTCTAATGTGTAAAAATTTATTCAGCTTCAAGTAGTATGTCAGTTATTTTAAACTATAATTCTTTCATTACTGGTGAGCTGTGTTAGCCTTTGTTTATATACATATGTTCATATATTTTATATGTTTTTCTTTTGGTCATTGCCTTTATCTTTTTGATGTCCATTAGTTCCCTCAGTACTTCTGGACATTTCCTCTTGTCTTTCTCAGCTTGGTCTGCTACAACAAAAGACCACAGACTGGGTGGCTTAAACCACACACGTTTCTCTCTCACAATTGGTCTACCTGAATGCTAGTGAGCTGATCAAAAACATTTCTAAAATTTCTCCTAATTCCTATAGAAAATAATTTTTGAAAGTGTGTTCTTCCTCTAAATGTTCCAACTGACTCAGTCAAAGTCTGTCTATGGTTATAGTTTTCTATTCATTCTTCATCAAATGAAGAGGGGTCTACTGATGCCCAGTCATTACCAATAAAATATGGTGTGTGGTCTGTCCTTGGTCTTCTGTTTTTTTGACATCAAATAACTGTATCTACTTTCTTGGGCTAACTCTCGGTGAACAGAGACCTTGGAAGAAGTCTTTATTAGCCTCAGATGGGACTGTCACAGGAAAACTCAACTACCACTTTGCTTTTTAACAACATATGAGATACATGAAAATCTATAATACTTAATATGAACTGCTACTGTCTTACCTCTTTGGTCATATTTTATCTACAAATATGGTAGAGCAGTTTAAGTTTCATACCACTGCCTGCCTACTGACCGCTGTTTTCTAGAACTTTAATTACAAATGAGTATAAAATACTGGTATGGAGACAGGCACAGAATGAGGACAGTAGCCCTACTGCTGTTTAAGAGCAGCACCATAAGGCAACCAAACAGGTAAGGTATAACTGTCATTATCTGTAGATGACATGATACTAGACACAGAAAACCCTGAGCACTTCACCAAAAAACTATTAGAAACAATAAATTCAGTTAAGTCACAGCATACGAAATTAAATATGCAAAAATCTGTTGTATTTCTATACCCTAACAACAGAGTAGTAAAAATGGAAATAAAGAAAACAATTCCATTTACAATTTTAATTGCACCAAAAAGAATAAAATACCTAGGAATTAACTTTTGAAATTGGAAGACTCATACACTTACAACTGTAAGACACTAAGGAAATGAACTGAAAATGACACAAACACATGGAAAGATATTCTATGCTCATGAATTGGGAGAATATTGGTTATATGTATATAGTACCCAAAACAATCTACAGATTCAATGGGATCCCTACGAAAATACCTACAGCACGTTTTAAGAACCAGAATAAACCTAAAGTTTGGATGGAACCACAAAAGACCTTGAATAGTCAAAGCACTCGAGCACAACAACAAAGCTACAGATATCACAATCTCAAATTTCAAGATGTACCACAGAACTATAATAATCAAAACAGTATGATGCTGGCACAAAAACAGACACACAGATCAACAGAACAAAACAGAGGCCAGAAATAAACCCAAGCCTATGCGGTCAATTAATCTACAACAAAGGAGGCAAGAAGACAATGGGGGAAAGAGAGTTTCTTCAATAAATGGTGCTGGGAAAACTGGACAAAAGCATGCAGAAGAATGAAAGTGGACCACATTCTTACATCATTCACAAAAATAAACTCAAAATGGATTAAAGATCTAAATGTGAGACCTGAAACCATAAAACATATAGGCAGTAGTCTGACAATGGCCTTACCAACATTTTTCTAGAAAGGTCTCCTCAAGCAAGAGAAACAAAATAAAAAATAAACAATTGCAAATACACCAAAATAAAAAGCTTTTGTGCAGCAAAGGTAACCATAAATAAAATGAAAATGCATCCTACTGAACAGGACAAGATATTTGCAAACAATACAACTCATGAGAGGTTAATATCCAAAACAATCAAAAAACTCCTACAACACCAAAAAATAATTTAAAAATTATGCCCAGTTAAAAAATGGGCAGAGAACCTGAAGAGAAAGGTTTCTAAAGAAAATGCAGAGATGACCAACAAACACAAAAAAACATGTCCCTCATACTACATGCATCAATGCCACTCATTATAAGGAAAAAGCACATCAAAACCACAATGGGATATTACCTTACATCTGTCAGAATGGCTACAATCACAAAAATAATAACAAGTGCTAGCAAGCATGCAAAGAAAAAGGAACCCTCATGCACTGTGGATGGGAATATAAATTGGTGCAGCCACCATGAAAAACACATCTAGATTCCTCAAAAAATTAAGAATTGAAAATACCATATGGTGCAGTAATTCTATTATTCGGTATTTACCTTCCCCCCTCCAAAAAAACCTCAAAAACACTGATCTGAAAGGATGTATATGCACCCCTATGTTTACTGAAGCACGCTAAGATATGGAAGGAAGCTACAATTTCATCATTAGATGAATGGATAGAGAAGATGTTGTATATACATACACACATACAACAGAATACATGTGTGTATATATATGTATGTGTGTGTGTATATGTGTATATATATATATAAAACAATATACGTGTATATAGACACACATATATGTAAAAAACAGAATATATGTATATATAGACACACACATATATTTACATACACATGCATACATACATATAGATAGATAGATAGATAGATATGCACACCCATATATACCATTCAGGCATAAAACAGAATGAGATCTTGCCATTTGCAAAAACATGGATACATCTAGAAGATATTATGCAAAGTGAAAAAAGTCAGAGAAAGACAAATACCATATAATTTCATCTACATGTAGTATCTAAAAACCAATCAATATATGTAGAAACAGACCCATCAGTACAGTGAACAAACTGGTGGTTGCCCAAGAGGAGAATGGAGAGATGGTCAGAATGAGTGCGCAGCTCCCAGTTATGTAATGAATAAGACACGAAGATAAAACGCCAGGCACAGGGAACATAGTGGTACTGTAATAGTGCTGTATGGTGACAGATGGTAGCTACATTTGTGTTGAGCAGAGCGTAATGTATACACTTACCAAATCACTACGGTGTATACCTAAAACTAAAATAACTGTATGCCAACTCCACTTCAATTAAAAAAAAAATCACTAAGAAAGTAGGCAGATGGTTGTCCATCATTCCCTTCTGTCAAAACATTCATTTCTGAACTGGGAGAGAGGATGGATGGAGAAAAGTACATATGATCCTCCTTCACACCAAGACGTATGTTCTATTTTATGCAGTATGGTATGAGCAGACGTGGCTTCTGTTCCAATTTTAGTTAGAATAGCCTTTCAATTAGTGGAAATTTTTCTACACTCTATTAATAGCTCTTTATTTTTCATCCTTTTTCTTTTTCTATATGTATATTTTTATTTTGAGAGAGAGAGAGAGAGCAGGGGGAGAAGCAGAGAGAGAGAGAAAGAGAGAGAATACCAAGCATGGTCGGGGCCCAGAGCAGAGCCCAACGTGGGGCTCAATCCGGTGACTCTGAGATCATGACCTGTTGTGTATGATCTTCCTGTTCCCCCAACTGACCATTCCCCATCTCTTGTCCTCTCCTTGGGCCCCTCTGTTCCCTGAGACAATACTGAAATGAGGCCAATTAATAACACTACAATGTCCTCTAAATGTTCAAGTAAAAGAGTCATGTGTCTCTCACTTTATATCAAAATCTAGAAAGGATTAAGCTTAATGATAAATGTATGCCAAAAGCTGAGACAGGCCAAAAGCTAGACCTCCTGTGCCAGTCCAAATTGTGAACACACAAAACTTTTTTTTAAGATTTTATTTGAGATACAGCAAGAGAGAGAGAGAGATTACAAGCCGGGGTGGGCAGAAGGAGAGAGAGAGGGAGAAGCAGGAAGCCCGATGTGGAACTCAAACCCACAACCCTGAGATCATAACCTGAGCCAAAGGCAGATGCTTAACAGACTGAGCCACACAGGTGCCCCAAAAGAGGAGTTCTTGAAGGAAAAGTGCTACTCCAGTGTGAACATATTAAGAATAAGAAAACAAAAGAGCCTTACTGCTGATATGTAGAGAGTTTCAGTTGACTGGATAGAAAGATAAACCAGTCGCAACATTCTCTTAAGCCAAAACTTAATCCAAAGCAAGGCCCTAACTCTCTTTAATACTGTGAAGGCTGACGGGGTGAGGAAGCTGAAGAGAAGTTCACAAGGCTTCAGTAAAAAGGCCATCACTATAGCACCAAGTGCAGGATGAAGCAGCAAGGGCTGGTGGAGAAGCTGTGGCAAGACCTAGAAGATCTTGAAGATCTAGAAGATCTAGCCAAGACAACAAGCGTGTGTGGCTGCACTAGACAGAAGATTTTCAGTGTAGACAAAACAACCTTGTATTAGAAGATGCCATTTAGGAATTTCATGCTGGAAAGGAAGGGTCAATGCCTGGCTTCAAAGCTTCAAAGGACAGGCTGACTTTCTTGTTGGGGGCTAATGCAGCTCCCTGTGACTTCCAAGCTGGAGCCGAAGTTCACCATTCCAAAAATCTTGGGCCCATAAGAATTACTCTTAATCTACTCTGCCTGTGTTCCAGAAGTGCAGCAACAAGGTCTGGATGACAGCACATCTGTTTACAACATGGCTTACTAAATATTTTGAGGTCACTGCTGAAAAAAAAAGGACTTCTTTCAAAATATGACCCCTCATTGACAATGCACCTAGTCGCCCAAGAGCTCTGACAGAGATGTACACTGACAGCACTATTGTTTTCACGCCGGCTCACACAGTACCTATTCTGCAGCCCATGGCTTGAGGAGTGATTTCAACTTTCAAGTCTTATGATTTAAGAAACACCTTTCATAAGACTATAGGAGCCATAGACCGTCATTCCTCTGATGGATCTGGTCAAGGAAGTTGAAAACCTTCTGGAAGAAATTTCCACTCCAGACATCATTAAGAACAGGTGTGATGCAGGGGAAGAAGTCAAAATATCAACACTAGCAGGAGTTTGGAAGGTGATCCTAGTCCTCACGAATGACTCTGAAGGGTTTAAGACTTCAGTGGAGGAAGTAACTGCAGATCTGGTAGGAACAGCAAGTGAACTAGAATTAGAAGTGAAGCCTGGAGAGGGACTGAACTGCTGTCATCTCGTAAGATGTGAACTGGTGAGAAGTTGCCTCTTACAGATAAGCGGAGAAACTGGGTTCTTGAAATGGAATCTACTCCTGTTGAAGATGCTGGGATGAGGGTTGAAATGACCATGAAGGATTTAGGATATTCCATAAACTTCCTTAATAAGATGCATCAGGGTTTGAGAGGACTGACTCCAATTTTGAAAGCAGTTCTACCGTGGCTAAAATGCTATAGAACAGCACTGCCCTACTACAGAAAAATCATCTGTGAAAGTCAGAATCAACGGATAGAGCACACTTCACTGTTCTCTCTCTTCTTTAAAAAACAAAACAAAACAAAACTGTCACAGCCACCTCAACCTTTAGCTACCACCAGCCTGATCAGTCAGCAAACCTCAACATCAACCCTCCACCCGCAAAGGAATACAAGTTGCTGAAAGCTCAGATGATGGTCAGCATTTTTTAGCAATAAAGTATTTTTAAGTTATGATATGTGCACTTTTTTTAGACAGTGATATCAGACTTTTAGTGGGTAACAATATACTGTAAACATAACTGATACACACTGGGAAACAAAACATTAATGTGACCCACTTCATTGCATTTTCACTTTATTGTAGTAGCCTGCACTGAACCCACAGAATCTCCCAGGAATGCCTATATCCCTCAGAGCAATTAGTCTAGAGTTATACATGTTACAGGAATCTCCAAATTAAGTGAGGACAAAAATTTATATCTAAAGTATAACCAAAAAAAAAAAAAAAAAAAAGGAAGGAATTAAAATGAATTCAGAGTACAGCTGTAGTTACAGAACTTACTTTCAACTTCTCAGGCTCTCAGAGATAGTGCTGTTTTATTAGACTGAGTGGATGGGGTCTATAAATGGGGCTATGATTTCTACACCTGTTCTCTTGAGAGCCAGAAAGCCATTATTTTTAATCAAGTATTTATATAACACCTCTTTGAGCAGCTTGGAATGAATGGTTGTCTATGATGATGAAACGAAACTGACTTTGCTCTACCAGAAAATGTATAACTGACCAAAGAAAACACTAAAGTACAAAAACAGCACAATGATGAAAAAAAGAAGCATCAATGGTTAAAAAAAAAAAAAAAGCAACATTAAAAGCTCCCACGTTGTGGTCTCAGAAAAGTTTTATTTCCTAGGAGTTCTTAACTCTGGAGTGAAGATATCATTTCATATGTTTTGGATTATTTGAAATGTCCACAAAATCTTTTTGTTGCTAGAAAACACTTCTAGGGCATAGATCACCTAATCATCATTGCTGTTTTTTGTAAAACTCCTTAAACCAGCTCACCTTAAAAGGAGATACTTTGAGAAACAAGGGACAAGAGCTATGCAGGAACACCAATGCCAAGTGCAATCAAAAAATAATTAAGAGCTCTTTATTCAGGCTAGAAAATTTCTACAGACACAACTGAACTATGTCACTGTCAAAGAGTTGGTGTTCCAACTGTCACTGCTTATCATAGCCATGCATGGTTACATAAAATAAGGACCAATGACTTTTCTTTAGTCACTATGTAAAATTTCTTTTTACACTTAATCTTTTGCAAGAGAATAAAGGAATTCAGGTTTTCTGACTTTCCCAAAAACTCAGCACATACTACTCTTTCAAGTTGCAACATAGATAATAAATAGTACGAGTTTCAGCCTAACTGATTTGCTTCAATGGTAGACCATAAAAAAGATAAGTTATGAAAATATGTATAGAGCTTATGTTAAGCACAAAATGAATGGTAGGTCTAATTAAAATAACTTTGGGTATAATCAATAAAGGAGAGCAAGAAGATGACAGAAGGTAACTGATACTACTAAAAAGAGCTTTCTTCAAACCACAGTGCAGTGTTTCACTCTAATAATTTAACACTAATAATCCTATAAATTAATATGCATTATTCTCACTTTAGAGATAACTATAAAAAGATTCAAAGAGAGTAATGGAGGGGCGGCTGGGTGGCTCAGATGGTTAAGCATCTGCCCTTGGCTCAGGTCACGATCTCCAGGTCCTGGGATCAAGCGGGCTCCCTGCTCATCGGGGAGTCTGCTTCTCCCTCTCCCTCTCGGCCTGCTCATGCTCTCTTTCTGTATCTCTCTGTCTCAAATGAATAAATAAAATCTTTAGAAAACAAAAATCAAAGAGGGTAAGGGAATGGTTTAAGATCTTATGTATTGCCTGAAGCTGTTTGCCCTTGAGTCTATACAATTTATTGTGGAAGACAGATCAGTCCTATAAGGCAAGGGAAGCAGGGTGTTTATTTAATAAGAGATTAATTGCACAGGGCCTTAAAAACTGAATAATAAAGATTTAGTTTTCATCATAAAAAACAGAGGTCCAGCAATTTAAGGAATATAATGAATTCGTATTTTAAAAAAATAAAAATATAGAATGCCTGGGTGGCTCAGTTAGTTAAGCAACTGCCTTCGGCTCAGGTCATAGTCCCTGAATCCCGGGATGGAGACCCACATTGGGATCCCAGCTCTACTGGGAGTCTGCTTCTCCCTCTGACCTTCTCCCCTCTCATGCTCTGTCTCTCTCTCTCTCAAATAAATAAAATCTTTTTAAAAATAAAATACAATAAAAATAAAAGATAAGGATGCTTGGGTGGTTCAGTCGGTTAAGCAGCTGCCTTTGGCTTGGTCATGATCCCAGGGTCCTGGGCTCCTTGCTCAGCAGGGAGCCTGCTTCTCCCTCTGCCTCTGTCTGCCTCACTCTCTCTCTCTGACAAATAAAGAAATAAAATCTTAAAAATAAATAAATAAATAATAAAAATATAGCCAGACACTGAATTACTATGGTAAAAGGACAGAGAGTAACAAATGAGTAAGCTGTATAAGGATAAGATTTAGTTTTCATCATAAAAAATAGAGGTCCAGAGGTCCAGAAGTCTAATCTAATAAGGATTAGAATGACAATGAAGGGGAGAATGCCCTATTTATGATCAAACAATGCCTATGAAGGTGTGTTCCCAGTGGCTTGCCTAATCATCTCCATTGCCCCAATCACCTTGGTAAGAAAATGCATGTTCTGGCCAGTGTTGGACACTGGAAGAACTGAAGCCAAGACTATCCCCCCCTTCCCACCATCGATGCTGGCGGGAGAAGCAGCTGAAGAGGAGCTGGCTGGCTGCCAGGGGGAGATACACAAGCTTCCATCAGAGCAGCTGGAATATCGCACCCATGGTTACTTTACTTCTACAAACAACAGTCTTATTAGAGGTGGGAGGGCCCTCAAAACAACCAATACACAAATTACCTCTGGTACATGCTCACTCAGTCTCTTTTTGAGCACTTTCAGCTGTGATTCTCATTTTTGTGGTGGGGTCACTTCCATGGTTAGGATAGTCTCTTATAGTTCATGCTTAAATAAACAGCAACAAGAAAAAGGAAAGGTCATGCCAAGAAAATACACTGTTTGGGCCTTGTCTGGATCCAGACTGGAAGAAACCAACTGCAAACAGCCTTTTTTGAGATGACTGGGGGGAAATTATGGGTTTAATATTTTTAAATTTTATTGCTAAATAGTGTTATGCTATGGGGCTGTATTTTTAAAAAGTCCTCTAGGATGGATATATACTAAGGAATCAATATTTACAGATACAAAAATATAGTGTCTGAGGTTTTCTTAAAATAATCATGTATGTACAACAAGGCACTGGGAAGAACTATAGCTTTCTCTGCACTCTTTTTTTTTAAAAAAAGATTTTATTTATTTATTTGACAGAGAGAGAGAGAGATCCCAAGTAGGCAGAGAGGCAGGCAGAGAGCAAGGGGGACGCAGGCTTCCTGCTGAGCAGAGGCCCAAAACGGGGCTTGATCCAGGACCCTGGGATCATAACCTGAGCTGAAGGCAGAGGCTTTAACCCACTGAGCCACCCAGGCGCCCCTCTGCACTTTTTTTTTTTTTTTTGATAGATGTTTAAAAAAAGGGACTTAACAATAAAGAGTATGTTTATACGAATACATATAATGAAGACCAGGTGTATACTGATTAATCTCACTTATACAGCTAGATCCAAAGTGATTTTAAGACAGCTGTTTAGATGTGTTTGTCTAAATTTTGAAGGTAGCTCTCCCAAAATATTTTGTTTCATTTTTTTAATGTTCAATGACTATCTGTAAGTCCTAGAATTCTAAATGATTTTTAAAATTTCTACAGACACTTCTGACCCTATTTTATCACATTTCAACAGTATGGATGTTTTTATTTTACAATCACAGGGTACATTAAAAATACATTTAAAAAATGCATGACAGATTCTTTTATTAAACATAGTACTGAAAGTCCTGCTCATAACAATCAGACAAGAAATAAAAGGCACCCAGATTGGTAGGGAAGAAATAAACTGTCACTATTTGCAGATGAAATGACATGACATTATAGAAAACCCTTGAGATTCACCAAAATACCACTTAATTTGAGTAAAGTTCTAGGACACAAAATTAATATATAGAAATATGTCTCATTTCTATACACTGAAAAAGTAGCAGAAAAAGTTAAGAAAAACAATGTTATTCACAACTGCATGATAAAGAATAAAATACCTAGGAATAAATTTAACCAAGAAAAGTATATGGTCGGGGTGCCTGGGTGGCTCAGTGGGTTAAAATTCTGCTTTCGGGTCATGATCCCAGGGTCCTGGGATCAAGCCCTGCATCGGGCTCTCTGCTTGGCAGGGAGCTTGCTTCCCCTCTCTCTCTGCTTGCCTCTCTGCCTACTTGGGATCTCTCTCTCTCTCTCTCTGTCAAATAAATAAATAATTTTTTTTTAAAGTATATGATCAACTAATATCCAATGGAAAAAAAGACAGTCTCTTCAACAAATGGTGTCAGGAAACTGGACAGCAACATGCAGAAGAATGGAATTGGACCACTTTCTTAGAACATACACAAACACAGATTTTAAATGGATTAAAGACCTTAACGTGAGACAGGAAACCATCAAAGTCCTACAGGAGAATATAGACAGAAACCTCTTCGACTCGGCTATAGCAACTTCTTACTAGACATGTCACCACGGGCAAGGGAAACAAAAGCATAAATGAACTATCAGGACCTCATCAAGATAAAAAGCTTCTGTACAGCAATGGAAACAACAAACAAAACCAAAATGCAGCCTATGGAATGGGAGAAGATATTTGAAAACAACATATCTAATAAAGGGTTAGATTCCAAAATCTAAAAGAACTTACCAAACTCAACACCCAAAAAAAACCCAAACAACCCAGTTAAGAAATGTGCAGATGACATGAATAGACAGTTTTCCAAAAAAAGACATCCAGATGGCTAACAGACACATGAAAAGATGCTCAAAATCACTCATCATCAGGGAAATACAAATCAAAACCACAAAGAGTTACCATCTCACACCAATCAGGATGGCTAAAATTAACAACACAAGAAAACAACAGATATTGGCAAAAGGAAACCGTATGGTCTGCAGAGAAGGGGGAACCCTCTTGCACTATTGGTGGCAATGTAAACTGGTACAGCCACTCTGGAGAACATTATGGAGGTTCCTCAAAATGTTAAAAAGTAGAACTAAGTGGAGCACCTGGGTAGCTCAGATGGCTGAGCCTCTAACTCTTGGTTTCAGCTCAGGTCATGTGATCAAGCCCTCCATTGGGCTCCATGCTCCAAGCTCTGTGCTCAGCAGGGATTCTTCTTCTCTCCCTCTTCCTCTGCTCTACCCCCCCACCCCACTGCTCACATGTGCCCTCTCTAAAATGAATAAATAAATCTTAAAAAAGAACAAATGGAACTGCTCTAGGATTTAGCAATTGCACTATTATTTACCCAAAGGATACAAAAATAGAGATTTGAAGGGGCACATGCACCCTGATGTTTATAACAGCACTATCAATAATAGCCAAACTATGGAAGGAACCCAAACGTCCTACTGACTGATGAATGGATAAAGCAGATGTGGTACACACACAGACACACACACACACACACACACACACACACACACACACACACAGAATATTACTCAGCCATCAAAAAGAATGAAACCTTGCCATTTGCAATGACATGAATGGAGCTAGAGTGTATTATGCTAAATGAAATAAGTCAGTCAGAGAAAGACAAATACCATATAATCTCACTCATATGTGGAATTTAAGAAAGAAACCAGAAGAATATATGGGAAGGGAGAGAGACAAAAAGGAGAGAGGGAAACAGCTATAAGAGACTCTTAACAACAGAAAACAAACAGGGTTGATGGAGGGAGGGGAATGGGGGATGGGCTAGATGGGTGATGGGTATGAAGGAGAGCTCTTGTTATGATGAGCACTGGGTGCTGTAAGTAATGAATCACTGAATTCTACTCCAGAAACTAATATTACACTGTATGTTAACTACCTAAAATTAAGATTTTAAAAAATTTAACCAAGGAGATAAAAGGCATGCACTAAAAACTGTAAGATACTATTTATTTTAAAAATAAAGTGAAGACACAAGCAAATGGGAATATAGACCATGTTCATGGATTCAAGGAGTATCATTAAATGTCCACACTACCCAAAGCAATCTACAAATTCATTGCGATTCCTTTCAAAATATAATAGGATTTTTCACAAAACTACAATAAATAAACCTAAAAGTTGTATGAAACCTCAAAAGATCCTAAATAGACACAGCAATCTTGAGAAAGAAAAACAAGGATGCAGGTATCACAATTCCAGATTTCAAGCTATAGTTATCAAAACTGTACTGTACTAACACAAAAATAGACAAACAGATCAATGGAACAGAATAGAGGCCTAGAATAAATGGCTATGCTTATATGATCAATTAATCTATGACAAAGGAGGCAAGAAGATAAAATGGAAAAAAGTCTAATAAATGGTGCTATAGAAGCTCAATGGCTACATGCACAGCAATGAAACTGAACTACTGTCTTATACCATCTACAAAAATAAACTCAATAAATTAGAGACCTAAACATGAGACCTGAAGCCATACATTTCCTAAAACAGAACACAAGCATTAATCTCTTGCACATGGATTTTAGCAACATTGTTTGGGTCTGTCTCCTCAGGCAAAGGAAACAAAAGCAAAAATAAATTTCTGGGACTACATCAAACTAAAGAGTTTTACACAGTGAAAGAAACCATCAACAAAACTAAAAGATGACCTACTGAATGGCAGAAGATATTTGCAAATGTTATATCCAATAAAGGGTTAATATCCAAAATATTTAAGAAACTCCAACAACTCAACATTAAAAAAATAATAATCTGATTTGAAAAGAGGCAGAGAACCTCAACAGACATGTATCCACAGAAGAGAAACTGTAAGGGCCTGCCCCTCCCAGAGGAACTTGCTTGTGGCCCCTGGATGTAGGGGTGGGGCAGGCCAGGTAGAGATGTCCAATCAGTGCAGCATGTGTATATCCACTAGGGTGAACTGAGATCCAATTGGCCACCTGTATAGGGGTGGGGCTCAACCAACCGCATAAAGGTTGCTGTGCGAGGCTAGCAGGGGAAGAGGAGAGCTGTGACAGAAGAAGGAAGAGTCCATGGGAGCGGAAGAGTCCACAGGAGCGTAAGAGTCGGTGGAGTGGAGGAGCTGTAATAGCTCTTGTAAGAGCTATAACCGCCACGAGCAGTCCCACCACTGGCGGTCCCTGCGCCAGCAGTCTCCAGCCTCCGGCAGTCCCGCCTCCTGCAGTCCCGCCTCTGGCGGCCCCAAGCCACCGCCTGCAGCCTCCAGCCGCCTGCAGCTTCGAGCCGCCTGAGGCCCTGCCTCTCGAGGCCCCCAGCAGCCACCTGCAGCCTTCAGCCACCTGCAGCTTCCAGCAGCCCCGAGCTGCCCAGACACCAGTGGTCCAGCAGTCCAGCGGTCAGCAGTCCCCACGCCTGCAGCTCCTAGACGCCAGTGGTCCCGAGATGCCAGCGGTCCAGCGGTCAGTGGTCCCAACGCCTGCAGCCCCTAGACCCCAGCGGTCCCGAGAGGCCAGCGGTCCGCGGTCCCGATGCCTGCAGCCCCTGGATGCCAGCGGTCCCAAGACACCAGCGGCCCTGAGATGCCAATGGCCCCTAGACGCCAGCAGCCTCGCTGCAAAATGCCTTGCCACCCCGAGCCACGAGCGGCTTTGTCCGCAGCGGTGGCTTCCTCTGGGTGGCAGCCTTGTCAGAGTGGCATCATGGGGAGCAGAGTCTGTGTCATCCAGGTTGTCCTCCTTGTCATCGTCGCTGTCATCGTTGCCTCTTTGTCGTCAGGAGCAGCCTCGTCTGGGAAGCGGTCTTGTCCAGAATGGCCTCTTCTTGGGAGCGGCCTTGTCTGGGGAGCAACCTCATGGAGCAGCGGCCTCATCTTGGGAGTGGCCTCTTCTTGGGAGCAGCTCCGATGCTGGAGCAGGCTCATCTGCGGAGCAGCCTCATCTAGAGCAGCCTCCTCCGGAGCAGCCTTCTTGGGAGTGCCCTTGTCGGGATCATCGTCATCCCCTTTTCGTAAGAGATAGCCCTGACCAGTCAGTTTGATTCTTGATGCTTGGCGCGAAATAAAGTTTTGTTTGACCTTCGCTTTGTATCAGTCTCGTTCCTTTGATCACGGACCCTAACAAAACAAAGAACCAACAGAAAAATAAAAAGATGTTCAACATCCCCAATCATTAGGAAAATGCAAATCCAAACCACAATGAGGTATCACCTTAGTCCTATCAGAACGGCTAGTATCAGAAAGACAAGAAATAACAGGTGCTGGTGAGGATGTGGAGAAACAGGAACCCTCAGGCACTGCTAGTGGGAATGCAAACTGGTGCAGCCACAGTGCAAAACAATACAGAGGATGTTCAAAAAATTAACATTTGAAAAACCATGAGATCTGGAAATTCCACTGGTGTATATTTACCCTCCCAAAATGAAAACACTAATCTGAAGAAATACAAAGCACTGTGTTTACTGCAGCACTGTTTTCAATAGCCAAGATATGAAAGCAACCTAAATGTCCACTGATAGAGGAATAGATAAAAAAAAAAAAAGTGGTGTGTGTATGCACACACACATACATATATATGTAATATTACTCATCCACAAAAAAGAATGAGATTTTTGCCATTTGCAATATGGGTAGACCTAAAGGGTATTATGCTAAGTGAAATAAATCAGAGAGAGACATACCATGTGATTTCACTTACATGTGGAATCTAGAAAACAAAACATACATTAACAGAAACAGTCCCATAAAAACAGAGAAATTTATTAAAAGTTAATTTTTAAGTAATGTAACTTCTAATTTTGTCACATTTGCCTTGTTGGCTACAGCACATTCATTTAAAAAAAAAGAAAAAAATCTCTAATAATTAACTGTCAGTTGTTTTTCAATGAGGAAAATTTTATTGGAAACCTCATTTACAATGGAGTCAGGAGGCCAGCAGGGAAAGAACATTATCTGCTACCATTCCTAGCCAACTGCAGACCCAAAAAAGAAAAGATGGACCTTGCATGTAGGTAACTACTTTATTATTTCAGCAAGAGGAAGAAAGGCTTTCCTCCTCCCCTGGCAACAGCCCAGCCAATGAAAGACTGTCACAACTCAGCCAAGGAAGAGCCATTATATTTCGAACTCCCAGTTTACTTCAGTGGATTTCTTGTGTCTAACAGCCTTCCCAACTTCCTCCTTTCCTCTATAAAGAACTTTCATTCCCTTCGCTGTGGTTGGGTAGGGTTTTACCTTAGCTTGCCTGCCCCAAATTGCAATTCTCTGCTGTTGAAATGTCAACTGAATATTACCCCCACCTTAAAAGACCACCAGAGACGTGAGTCAAAGCCAATCAGCAAGGGTCGTTTATTGCAGGTTTGAACCTGGACCTCTGCGCCGCTCGTTGCCGATAACGCGGAGAGGTCCAGAGCTAGGTTGGTGCAGGGTTTTTATAGACAGATACAAACAAGTTTCGGGTGGGGCTGAGCTGATTGATTGACAGTTTGAACAGGCATACTTGGCGTCAGTGAATTGGGTCAGGGGACCCCGCGGGAAAGCAGACAAAGCAATCTTACAGAAGCAGAACTGGCCAGTTAGCCCACGCATGTGAAAAAAGCACTATCAAGATATTGAAGGCCTGGTTACTATCAAGTAAAGACAATTGGGAGTCTCCTGGTGGAATGTTACATTCCTGCTATCAAGCATCCTTGTTAATGAGATTTAGGTGTAGAAGAAATTGAACTTTATTTACTTTTCCTTCTACCTCCACCTCCTTCGATTTTTTATGGAGGGGAGGGTGACATTAGGGCTTGAGGAACTGAGTTCTGTGTCCCTGGAAATTGGGCTATTGATAAGGTAACTTCTTTGTTTGTAAATCTCAAGGACATTTGCAAACCAAGGGAGACTCCGGTCTTGCAGGATTGTGATCTCAGCAAGTTAACCATTTATCATTTTATGGCAGTCAGGGGTGCCTGAGGAACACCACACATATGGAGGGGAGCGGGTGAAGGGGGGGTGCAAGGCGCCAGCCTTTGCTTTGTCCTCAGCCGGCCTGCTGCTCCTTCACTGTTGCTGAATAAACCCATTTTGCTAGTGAAATAGCCAAGTAGTCTTATTTTCAGGTTAAGAGAAAAGGCACAGATCAGGAAAGAACTCCCAACTACACCTTTCACACAATCTCATTTGCTACCTGATTACTGACATTTTCTAGTGATACTTTATTAATGCTTACTGGTATTCTGTGTAGATGTAGAGACAATGTATGTCATTGCAGTAAAACCAATTTTATCTGCCACAGAAAAGTGTGAAATGATACAGTCTGTATATAAGTCAAAAAAGAGTGAAGCTTCCCAAAGGATCATTTAGAAGGCATTTCCTTGGAAACATTGTTTATAGGCATGGTTAAAAAAAAAAAAAAAAAAAAAAAAAGCATGGGCTTTTGGCTTCCAATATTCTCCTGGAGTTCTGCTCTAACTTCACTTACACAACTCTCATTCAGTTTTCCTTCCTATTCAGTCTCTGGCCAGAGTGAAGACTTTAACACTTGCAAAGAATTAGTTTTCCTAAAGTATAAAGCTGAATAATATGTTTCCTTCTCCCTGATAACAGTGTTCCTACAGCCACTCTTCTTGACTATTTTGTACTCCAAGTTGTTCGCCAGTAAATGAGGAGCAAATGTTTTCCTTTGTTCTCAGTTTTCTTTCAGTATATTTTATTTTTCCTCTTTTTTTCTGTTAAAGAGAATGACTTTATCTTGTCGAGCTATATCCCTGACACCTAGCACAACACTGAGTGTATACTAGGGGTTGTATAAATAAAGGCTGCATGACTGGAGAAATGCACAATATTACTCTCACGCACTCAGTACATTAAAACAGCAAAGGCAGCACTCAGCTTAAAATATTCAGGAGTCTTTCTGCTAAAATATTACTCCAGAAGCCATTATTATATTTCTGAAGGCAAAGACATCTTTACTTACTAGTTTGCCAGGCAATTTAAGCTGCCAATGATCTGAGCCTAACATAAAAACACTCAAGTCAATCAGTAGTGTAAGACAGTACAATAGGTAATCACTTTGTAGAGTAAATTAAGTCTCCTGCAAAATGATTCTCCCATGAGCTGTTGCATCTTTAGTCTCCAGATTGTACTGTTGAGGGGGCTGACAGGGGGACAGTGAGATGAGGGTATACTCTTTAGTTCCAGAGAAGTCAAATTACATGACTACAATGAATCACCTCAATGAAGGCAAGCTCACTGGAAACTAGCACCTACTATGAAACCAAACTTACCCAAGGCTCTTCATCATTCAAATATTGCTTCTGAGTGTCAAGTACTATTGTGACATTTATTTTTCTATTTCTTCAAAAGTATGCCAGTCTCATTTTTTTTTTTTGAAGAAAATGTCATTTCATATTTTATTTCAGTTACCATGTCTACATTTTTTTACATAGTAAGGAAAAGGGCATTTTGGGGCAGAACAGAATTGCAAAACTAAAATGTTTTATTTCAGTAGTGACTCAAGAAAAAGCTATGATACTTCTTTCTTTTTCACCTCCTTTTTTTCCACTTAGAATACTGTGAACCACAGAGCTGTGAGTGCTTCTATATTAAAGCAAAATAAAACATCTGGTAATGAAAAAAAATGAGTACAAAATGGTTACAAGCCTTCCTCACATTCTTAATATATTCTTTTGTCCCTCAGTGATGAGGTATGAAAAGTGGACTTCCTGAGGAGACAAGTGAAAACCCTACAGACATGTAAGGGGCAAAACTCCAAGAAATATTATCAAAGTTTCCACATACTTTCCCCTTTTGGAGACACTGCAATGAGACAGTTACACATCCTGGAGCATGAACTTAGGATACAGCAAGAGTAAAACAAACTCCAGCATGGTGCAGGCCCAAATTTCCGCATTAAGGAAAGTTGGTCTTAAAACTGATCATTTACAGTCAATTGTGTTATAGCTTCTTCCCTGGTATTTTCTTTTGAGAGATTCAAAAAAAGTATAGCATCCTTTTTTTAAAAATATTTTTATTTTTTAACTGTTTTTTGAGAGGGAGAAAGTACATGCATGCCAGACAGATGGGCAGAGAGAGGGTGAGGGAGAGAGAGAGAACATTAAGAAGGCTCCACATTCAGCGAAGAGCCTGACCCAGGGCTCTATCTCATGACCCTGAGATCATGACCCGAGCCAAAATCAAGAGTCAGATTCTCAACTGCTGAGCCACATGGGTGCTTTACAGTACCCTTTCTTGCATATTTCACAAATACAGTACTCTCACAGGTAAATATGTATGACTTTTTTAATTCTCTAAATGCTGTCCACATTTCTGGGAATGGGGACTTCGACACACATGATGAACATCAGGCAAAAAATTCTCCTTGATAAATTGTAGAAGTAATAATTGATTTTGTCTATCACAAACACAGTTCTAATTCTCCTTATTCTTATTTGTAATTAGATATAGCTTAGAATCATTACACTTCATGATATTTTCCCAAATCAATGTAGCCTGTTGAAATGTCTTCTTAAAATTATGATTGAATGTTTACTTATTTAAAAACAAAACATTTTGAAACTTTTCTAAGATGCTTTCTCTGATCTTCCAAATTAATACTAATAATTTATTTTTAGACAGAACATAAGAAACACTCAAGTAAGTAAGGTTTATGGGTTGCTTTTGGGGCTTTGGGAGGTTGGTATTTTGTTCTGTTTTGTTTTACAATACAAATAGAAATTAAGCACTCTTTCCTGCTTTGACTTGGGACAAAATCTTTCCCAGGGTAAGGTGCATAGTCAATTCTAGCCATGGTTTTAAATGTCATATGTAAATTTCTAATTAAGAAACAACTTTTTAAAATGGAATTCGCAATGGTAACTCCACCACTGACTTTTCATCTAAGTTAGGGTCATTCACACACTTTGCATTACCATGTGCTAAAATAAAACAGTAAAGGATCTTCCAATTATTATGTAAGAATAAAATGACTCAAATGTGCTCTAATGAGGTATATTATTTAGTCATTTTAAAAGATGTTCCCTAATTCAGGTATATGTCATAATCAGCAAGAAAGAAACCATTTTATTACTTTAAATTGAGCCAAACATTCAACCAAAATTTGCAAAACAAATTAATAAGCTTCTTACTTCCTACTTTTGATTTTATTTTCTTGATGTCAGTGAGGTTTTAGACTTAGAAAATGAGCAGAAAATATTCAGTCAGAAGCATGTCTATCATGCTTCAGTCAGAAGCATGTCTATCATGCTTCAGTCAGAAGCATGTCAAAGAGTAGTTCATATTTTGGATAAGAGAAAAGTAACTCATAATTAAGTGATATCTGAACAACTCTAAAAGCAGCACATGTTCATAATTTACTCTTTTTAAGAAGATATAACCTATAGAGCGTCTTTCTAAAATCATGAAAAGGAACAACCCGGAATGGTTTTTAACTTGAAACACAATAAGCATTAAGTAAATTAGTTTCTTGTCCCACCAAACTTCTTAAAAACTGACAACACAAAAACATCAATAAAATTGTTTCAGCATCTAAGTTTTACTATATACAGTAGTACTAAAATCATGTATTTATAACATACCCATAAAACATTTATTTCCTTTCTTATTTTACCTCTCATTTTTTTCTTTTCCTTTTTCCTACAGAAAGATGCCCTCAGTTACTTATTCAAATGAACTAATTTTCACCTGCCATAAGCTAAAATGTGAAAATATCAATATAATTGAATAATAGCTTTACTATACATTCTATTTAAAAATCACCTTCATTATTCCCAAGATGTTAGAAATTTTCTATCTGTGCAAAACTGGAAAATCCATGCTGAGAGATGAGAGCCACATTTGGGAAAACCAGCCTTATGAAGAGTATCGAATATAAACTGTGCCAATATAAACTGCCCTGAAGTCAGCCTTCGTTTCACAAGAAAGCTTTCAAAAGATCTGTGTTTTAATTGTCACAATTTTGCTGACAACTCAGCGGGAATTAATATTATAAATGTTGTGTTAAAAAACAAAGGATTCAAAGGTTGTAATACTGCTAATGAACAATTTAATTTAGAAGAACGATGTGCGTGGGTAGGCAGGAGGAAGGGAAGCGTAGGGAGGAAGGAGGGTGGCTGAGGGCAACTGAGGTCACAGCCTGTCTTCAACACGCGCCTCCTACTCAGGGGTAATAAAGGAGAGAAAATGTATTCTCAGAATTACAGTTTCTCCTCTAGACTTTATTTAATGCTTTCTCTCTAAATGTTAAAGAGCCCAAAAAGTTAGTACAGAGAAATACATGAGAACACCAAAATATATGGGACATACATTTCAATTCAGTGCGTACTCAGAATTTTTAAGAACATGGCAACATGAAAACTGCTGGCAAGACTCTAATTAAGCAATTAAATTATCAAGTCAAGCTCCTTGTTTAGGTAAGACAGGGTTAGACAAGCAAACAAAAATGAAACTCATGCTAGAGTAACAAGATGTTTTCAAGGAAAGTTCCAGCAGTTTCCAGGATGACGGACACTGACTCTAAAATCATTTTCTTCTAAAAAACATTTGAAATGCATTTTATTATAATTGCATAAACATGTTCAAAGTTCAAACTATTCTTTGATTTTCTTGACACAATTATTAAATCTAGGTCCCATAATCTATACATCAAAAGCTTGCGCCATATGTACTTATTATGTTCTATAACTTGTACTATGAGGTTGATACAAAAGTCAAAAAAAAAAAGAAAAGAAAATGTACAAATTTCTCTTTCAATTTAAATACAAACATTACCATCAGTCTAAAATTATTTACCAGAAAAAATTTCTTAATCCAAGTGTTGGCTCTAACACTTATCTATATAGACTTCTCATTTTAGTTTTTTAGTAACTATATTTCTTAAAATATAAAGGATTTTATAATGCTTGAAATTTTGGAAATATGTAGCAGTCATATTCATAAATCTTCAAATATTTAATTTTTGTCACATTTAATCAATGATTTTCTTATAAGTTTATCCAAGTATAATTATATTCTTTAAGGCCATATTGATTTCAGATCTTAGTTAATTCACTGAGAATTCCAAATTAAGAATGCTAGAACTTAAATCTTTTTAAATACGACAAACTTCCATATGTATACAATATCAAAAAGGAAACAAAACACATAGTACCAAGGAATGAAACCTCAAATTTATTCATAAAGTAATAATTCTGCTTTATTTACCAAAAGTGCAGAAAAAGTGACTAGAGATTTTTAAAAGATTTAAATTTAAGGAGAATGAATTTGAAAAAAATCTATGACATAGCTTCCTCAACTTCTTCCCTCCCTTTTTACAGTAATTTATAGAAAATTTAATTACAAAGAACATTGTCTTTGATTAAGGAGGGCACATATTACATGAAACACCGGTGTGGTGCATAAACAATGAATCCAGAAACACTGAAAAAAATAAAATAAAATTTAAAAAATTAAAAAATAACAAAACAAAAAAAATAAAAGCATCCACCCTCTTTGAGCTTTGTCACTAACCTATTGGGTGCTCTTGGGGAAGTCACTTCACTTTTCTGCCTAATTAAGTAATAATTAGTATAAATTTATTCTGACCCTCTCAGAAGGGTTTATTCTGACCTGACAATAGATGGCTAAGGGAAAGTGGTTTAGAAAAATACCAGACAACTCACTTTTTAGTATATTTTTACTAGTAAATCAGGTAATCAAACAGATAACTGGAGAAACTTAGGTTAGCTTACATGGTAATAAAGGATTACCACATCCTGAGTATCATTTGATGTAGGCTAATTTAATCTTTAAGGTCCCTAGAAATGCTATTTCAAATGATTACAGGGAACTTTATATAATTTCAGCTTGGCTACAGAATCTACCAACCTACAGTAAACAATGTCCAATGGAATTATTTCATTCCAAATTAACTAAAAATCAAGCAAGCAACTTTATTTTTACTTTTAAATAGATGGTTTTATTTAGAAAAAATGCTTCTTCTGATTGCTAAGTTACATATGTGTATGTGTATATATTGGTACAATTTTTATAGCAATGTGGAAACAAATGGAAGGAATAGTAAGAAATAGTAATTTATATTTAACTGTTAGATAGTTTAAACTAGAGGCTCTATCAACTTTAAAATCTGCCCCAAGTGTTTTGGTAACAGTTAACTAGCAGAAACAAGATATCATATTCACTAAAAAATCCCTTTCAGCTTGATTTAGGAATGTCAAGATTTTAGTGTGGGTCTCTGAGTGGAGGATATGACATTTGGGACAGTTTTTTGTTTTTGTTTTTTTTTTCCTCCCAGAAGAATTGTGAATTATTCTGGATCATAATGGTATCATAAAGGATTTGTTTTATATTCTTTAGGAAAGAACATATAACTAGAATAAACATGATTAATTAGTGAGTTGGCATTCTCAAGGACCTAAAGAGTTGGGCTTATGAAAACAATGTTGTAAACATCAACAGTAATGGAACTATAGGAAAATTTAATGAACTTGAATTGATAGCAGAGGGGGGAAATTTATCTAATGCAGATTTCTGAAAATTCTTGATCTTCCTTCCATTATTTACCTTGTGCAAATCTATATGACAAATTAAAGCATCTTTCACAAGTACTTGAAGGAAGGATGAGAAGAGGAAACTTTATAGTTCTGTGGTTTATATAGGAGACATAAATCAACAGAATTTTAAAATTTATTGGTAAAAATATCAGCTGAGAGAGACTGTCCATAGATAGTTCTTCAAGAAAGGCAAATTTACTTTGGTAAGCCAAAGCTCTCTGCAAGCACTGTGTCAGATTCATTCACACTTAGTAATTCATTTTCCCTTCCATATAACCCTGTCAGAAATATTTTTTGGGACATATTTAAACTGCCAGAAACAGTTTATACATGCCTTATTTTATCTGTATGGTTACTAAGCTTTCATATCAAGTTATCCTAAGAAACACAAACAGGTTTGAGAGATTAAGGTGACAAACTTTCAGCAGAGAGGGGGGAAAAAAAGACTAAGTATTTCACTGTCTGTAACTTGCTCACTTAAAAACTTCTTTTTTGGTCTTTTCCTGTCTTAGACCTCACCCATTCTCTAGGGTTCCTTTTCTGTTCCCTATTATAAGGCCACCATTTTGAACTGTATTCTGTAACAAACTCCAAATACAAACTAATTTGGGCTCAGGAAAAATGATGCATAAAGGTGATTGCTAGATCTATTTCTAGCATGGCTAAAACACTCCTCAAGTTTTGTATTTGTTTGTTTTATTGGTTTTTTTTTTTTTAAGTTTAGTTTATTTATTTGGGAAAGAGAGAGGGAGGGAGAGCATGAGGTGGGTGAGAGACAGAGAGAGAAGCAGACTCCCCACTTGAGTAGGTCTTGGAGCCCTACCCAAGACCCTGCAATCAGGACCCAAGTGAAGGCAGTTATTTAATCAACTGAGCCACCAAGGTACTGCAAAACTCTCCTCAGGTTTTTTACAGTGAGCTATATTAAGTGTTAGTATGATGTGCATGGTCTGGTTCAAAATCTCACATTTCCTAAAAATGTCAATAGCCGTATGACAAAAGTTCCCCAAATCTAAAATATAAATGGAGAAGTTTGTTACTCAGATATAGTAAATAAAGCTACACCTATAAGTGAAATCAACTGGAGGGAAAAGTTAAAATACTGACTTGGCTAACTATTAGAATAGCTTCATTTTTTTTTTTTTTTTTAAAGGCAGAGGCCTAGAATTTACCCATGCTAATTAAATCACAACCTCTGAGGGAGATGTTCACCTTTTAGTAATTTTTTCTAGAATTCCTAAGGTGACTCTGACACTCAGCCAAGTTTGAGAGCTACTGACAATGAATCAGAAGATATTACCTATCCTTTAGGAATTTTAGTATTTAAAAACTGTGTTGAAGATGAGCAACAGACAAAGTATGGAAATCAAGGGGTAAGATGGTTTAATAAGTGGGGATTTGGAAAGTAAGACGAAATATAACCAATTTGTTGATTTTCAAAGTGGTGGTGGTTAGTTAAAAATATAGGAAGAGTTTCTAAGGATAAGAAGCTTTTAACATAGGGGTGCTTGGGTGGCTCAGTGAATTAAGCCTCTGACTTTGGCTCAGGTCATGGTCTCAGGGTTCTGGGATCAAGCCCCATGTCGGGCTCTCTGCTCATCTGGGAACCTCCTTCCCCTCCTCTCTCTCTGCCTGTCTCTCTGCCTACTTGTGATCTCTCTGTCAAATAAATAAATAAAATCTTGAAAAAAATTAAAAAAAAATCTTTTAACATATATAAGTGCTTATGGGAAAGATCCAACAAACAGGGAGAGATTGAGGTTATGAAAGACAAATGCAAAAACTCCATCCCTAAGGTCCAAACTAAATAAATAGTCGAGATCCACAGGAGAAGGAATGTACACTATAAAAAAGGCATTTCCCTTCCTCCCTATAACAGAAGAAAATAGGAGTCCAAAACCAAGTATACAAAATTTAGAGATGCTGAGAGCAATCCAATAAGATCATCTCTCCTTTTCCTCTAAAGTTGGATCCGATACTACCTGTGGGGGGAAAAGTAAACCAGCCTTATAAGTAAGAAATTTTCTCTAGGTATTAACTGACCTAATTCTTAAAACAACTCAATGACAGAGGTACTGTCGCCTCTCGTTACAGATAAGAAAACAGGCAGAGAGAAGTTAAGTAACTTGCCTAAAACCACAGGGGCAAATGGTCTGTAACCTGGACTAGAGCAGGAGCTCTGAGCCTCCATATTACTTTACTGTCTGTTAGCTAAGGTTCCCCACCACCACAACGATGAGGGTGAAGTGTTTTCCTCTCCTATCAGACAGACCTCATTCTGTTTCCACTCTTTAATTTATTCACCTTAATGAAGTTACCTAACCTTTTTCAGACTCAATTATATTATTAGCAAAAAGGAGATAATAGAACCTTCCTCAGAGAACTGCTGGGAAGCAAAATTAAATTCCACAGCATGTTATAGATATTTATATACTTCCAATATTAGCAAGGCACATCTCTGAGTACTGAGGGCTACAGCAATCAGTGGAAAAGAAATTCTTGTCATAGATTTTATGACCTTATAGAAGAGAAGCAGAAGCAGCAAGTGCACAAATTTCATGGACTTGGAAAGATTTGTCTTAATTCCCAAGGATTTACAACTTCAGGGAAACATTAGCCTCCAAGCTCCTTCACCTACAAGTGCTACTTCTATTTTGCATTGTTATCCTTTTTAAGAAAGAAACCCTTTTGCTATGATTTCATCATAGCAACCAAAAGCAGAGAGAGTAAACGTTTGTGATGCTGGAAGAGAGGCATCCTTTCAAGAAACACAACAGACAGATAATTTAAGGTTTCGTGAAAAGATGATTAACAATAGCCAAAAGAAACTTAATGTAGCTACATTAATTTCCAAACAAGTAGACTTCAAGAATCACTACTGGGGGTGCCTGGGTGGCTCAGTGGGTTAAGCCGCTGCCTTCGGCTCAGGTCATGATCTCAGGGTCCTGGGATCGAGTCCCGCATCGGGCTCTCTGCTCAGCAGGGAGCCTGCTTCCCTCTCTCTCTCTCTGCCTGCCTCTCTGTCTACTGTGATCTCTCTCTGTCAAATAAATAAATAAAATCTTTAAGAAAAAAAAAAAAAAAGAATCACTACTGGACATAAAGAATAACAACTCATAATGACAAAGGAGGCTACCAAAATTTTTAAGTTTGTTTGATTCTATTAACATGATCTCAAAATATATAAAGTAAAAACAGAACTAAAAGAAGAAACAAACTTATCACTGTGGAAGACTTACACATAGTACCAGCAATTCATGATAATCAGAAGCTGAAAGGATATGGAAAATCATTCAAGTTCTTGATTACATAAACAGTAGAATGAACATATTTCACATGGTTAGAATACCGCATCCAACAATGAAGATTTACATTTAAGTGCATATTAAATATTACTAACACTGGCAATGCCATAATGCAGGCATCAACAAACTTCAAAGAATTTGTTTGGAGTATATTATACTCCACATTTATTTGGAGTATGTTAACTAACCACAGTGAAAGTTAGGAATTAAAACAGAGAAAGAGAACAGGCACATACAGACAAGAAAATTCCCGATTTCCTGGAAATTAAATATTTCTCTAAAAGATAAAAGAAACAAAAATGGAAGGTTACAAAATACTTTGAACTCAACATTTCAAAATTTGTGAGGAAAAAAATTTGAAATATATAGTTAAAGCAGCATTTAGAGAGAGAGTGGTAGCTTTATTTTTGAGGCTTAAAGTAATAATTTGTTATGTTGTTTTTAAAACAATTTATTTAAATTAAAAATAATATAAACAGTTCATCCATTTCTTACATGCCAGAACCCTTTGCCTATGCTTTGGAAACCACTAATCTGTTCTACCCATAAGCCTTTTTCTTTTCTTTTCCTTTAGATGACATTAAGAGACATCATACAGTATTTGTCCTTCTCTGATTTGCTTCATTTAGCAGAATGTCCCTAAGGTTCACCCACATTGGCTCACTAAGAAAATAAGAGAGGATTCAATAATTAAAAAAAGAAATGAAAGATATTTATACCTAATACTATAGAAATACTAGGGACCTTGACACTACTACGAGCAACTCAAAGCCAACAAATTACACAACATAGAAAAAAAAAAATGGATAAATTCCTACAGACAAACAACCTAACAAGCCTGAATCATAATGAAATAGAAAATTTGAACAGACTGATTATTAGTAAGGAGATTGAATGAGTAATCAAAAATATTCCAATAAATTAAAGTCTGGGACCAGAAGGCATCACTGGTGAATGCTACCAAATATTTAAAGAATAAATACCAGTCTTTCTCAAACTCTTTCATAGACACAGAATTGGAGGGAACTCATTCAAATTCATTTTATGAGGCCTGCATTAACCTGATACCAACATCAGACAAGAACACTAGAAAAAGTGAAAATTACATTATATTCCTTCTAAACATAGATTCAAAACTCAACAAAATATGGGCAAACTGAATTTAACAATTTATTTAAAAGATCACGTACCCTGACCAGGTAAAATTTATTCCAGGAATACAAGAAGGGATACAAGAATGATTCACTGATATACAAACCAATTAATGAAATGTGATACACTGCATTAACAAAATGAAGGATAAAAACTATATGATCTTTTTTTTTTTTTTTTTTTTTTTTTTTTTTTTTTTTTTTTT
>NC_081560.1:62005328-62118346 GCF_022355385.1 Mustela nigripes | reverse complement strand
TTTTTTTTTTTTTTTTTTTTTTTTTTTTTTTTTTTTTTTTTTACTGGCTATTCCAGAAAACCTTAAGAAAAAGCAAAAGAATTATGCAGAGTTGATGATCGAGTGTCTGAAAAAAGCAGTTTGCCCACAAGATGTTTCAGAAGGCAAGAAGGAAGCTTATCTATGAAAAAAGCTAACCATTACCACAAGGAATATAGGCAGATGTACAGAACTTAGATGTGAATGGTGAGAATGTCAAGAACAAATGGCAACTTCTGTGTACCTGTGGAATACAAACTGGCATCTTCTTGGGATCAGAGATGTCAATGGTGTGAACTCAAAGGTTTGAAAGGTGTTGCTGCTTCTTTGCCTTCATCAGATCTTCAGTGGCACCTTGGTAAGTTCAACAAGGCTTCAGTTAACATACTAACAATTGTGGAACCATATATAGCATGGGGATATCCAAACCTGAACCCAGTGAATAAATTTATCTATGAGTGTGGTGATGGCAAAATAAGTAAGAAGTGCATTGCCCTGACAGACAACACGTTGATTGAGCAATCTCTTGGTATATATGGCAGCATCTGCATGGGAGAGGATCTGATTCACAAGGTCTATAATGTGGGAAAACATTTCAAAGAAGCAAACAACTTCTTATAGCCCTTCAAATTACCTACTCCATGAGGGGAATGAAGAAAAAGACCATCCATTTTGTTGAAGGTGGAGATGCTGGTGGCAGAGAGGACCAGATCAGTAGGACTATTAGTAGGATGAACTAAGGTATCTGCCACGATTATTTTTGTAATCTGGTCACTTAATACATGACTACTTCCAAATTGGAAAAAAAAAGTTGATGTGATCATCTTAATAAAAAAAAAGAATTTGACAAAATTCAACATCCATTTATGATAAAAGTCTTTAGCCAAATGGGTACAGAGGGAACCTTTATCAACATAATAAAGGCCACATATGACAAGCCCACAGCTGACATCATACTCAGCAGTGAAAAGCTGAGAAAGCTTTTCCTCTAAAATCAGGAACAGAAGTATAACTTTAAATGCCTGTACTAGACAATAGGAAACTTGAAAATAAATTATATATGCTTTTATTTCAAGAACTTGGAAAGAAAAAGTGAATCAAATCTGAAATATAAAAGAAAAGAAATAATTAAAAGAATAAATCAAATCAATAAAATGTAATGCAAACATTCAAAAGAAGCAATCTTTAAATTTTTTGAAGACATGAATAAAATTGATTAACCCCTAGCAAGACTGAGTAAAAAAAAAAAAAAAATAGAATGAATAAGACAACAAAATCAAGGATGACAATTGGCAATACGGTAGCATCTATACTTTTCCTCACTGGATCAAAAAAGATCATAAGAGATTATGAACAACTTTTTAGTAGTAAATTAGAATATTGGAATGAACTGCAAAAACTCCTCAAAATAAAACTATAGGAGGGGTAAGAGCACATAGAAAACTGGAATTACTTCATTTATCAAGTAAAGAAATTAAATCTGTTATTGACAACATTCTCACCAAAGTGAACCTAGGTTTAGATGTTTTTATCAGTGAATTCTATGAAATATTATATACACAGAAAATACTAATGTTACACAACACTTTTCCTGATAATAGGGAAGATTCACTAATATATTTTAAGAAGCCAGAAGAATCCTGCTACCAAAACATGATAGAGACATTATTAAAAGAAAAAGCAAAGTACCAAGGAATCATCCTCAAGAATATAGACAAAAATCCTCAATAATATATATGCAAGTCAAATTCTGTGATAATTAAAAAGAAATGGTTCAGCATTACCAAAAGGGACTTATCCATAAATGAAAAGCTGATTTAATAATCAAATCACTATGAAAGATCACATTAACAGAAAAAATAAAGGAAAAAACTATTTTTATAGACACAGTAAAAGAATTTCATAGAAGTCACCACCCATGTATCATTTTTAAAAAGTCTTCTTGTCAAACCAGAAATAGAAGGGAATTTACTTTACCATATAAAGAGTATCTACAAGTTCTAATATGAGTGGCAAAGCAAAAAATTTAAGGAACGAGATCATATACTGTATGATTCCACTTACACAAATATAGAAGCAGGTAAAAGTATGTGGTCTGAAGTCAAGAGATTGATTACACTTCCAACTGTTAATGTTGAGTTTTTGGATGGATGTGTTCTGCTTGCAAAAATTAAGCTATACATTTCTGACATTCACTTTACTGTATGCATATTATACCTCAATAATCAGTAGAAAGGACAATAATATTCATCATCATCACTTCTCTTAAATATTTACTAGAAATCCTCATCCATGTAATAATGGCAAGAAGAAAAAATTGCATTAAGGATTGGAAAATAATAAAACTATTATTAACAGATGACATATCTCTGAACTTAGAATATGTCAAATAATGGTTAGAAAAAATTTAAAACCCCTAAGCAAATTAAGAAACTTCACTAGATATAAGACCAATGTGCTAAATTGTATTGCTCACAGCAGCAATAGAAATTAAAAATGAAATAATTTATAGAAGCATTGGAAGCCAAATATTTAGAAGTAAATCTAACAAAGGATGTGTGAAAATGACACTAAAAATTAAATGGCATGATTGAGAAATATTTAAAAAGAGCTAAATAAATGTAGGGATGTATTGTGTTTTTGGTTATATGACTCAATCATGTTTGGATACCAATTCTTTCAAAATTTATCTACAGATTTAATGAAACCCTTACTCTACATTGATTTCCAATGATCCTCATCCCTTGATATTAATACCCCTTTGTAATGGGCTCCCACATTATACCAGGGTTGGTCTACGTGACACACAGAATGCTACAGAAATGATAGTTTATCACTTCAGAGACTAGTTTATCTAAGATTCTACAGCTTCCATTTTGGTCACCTTCTCTCACCATTCTCTCTCTTGGATTACCTGCTCTGAGGAAAACAATCTACCTACCATGCCTTGAGATCACTCAAGCTCCCCTGCAGAGAGTCCCAGCTAATAGTGAGGAACTGAGTGAGTCAACAGCGAGTCTTAGCAAACGTGGATAGTTTAGCTTTAGTCCACATTTCATAGGCATGCAGCCCCAAATGACATCTTGCCTCTAACCTCCTGAGAGATACCAGAACCATCAGATAGCTAAGTGTTTGAGAGAACACGTATTGCTTTATGCTGTTTGATTTGAAGGTGATTCATTGTGCAGCAGTAGATCAGTGGTATAAATCCCAATCTAAATCTCGGGAATTTTGGTGGAAACTAGATGATCCTAAAACTATTACAGAAATGTAAAAGGCCAACAATAGCCAAAGCAATCTCCAAAGGAATAAATCTCAAGTCCTAACATTACCAAGTATCAAGGGTCACTATAAAGCTGTATTAAGACAATGTGGGATAGGCACAAGGACAGACAACCTTCCCAATGGAAAAAAACGGAGTGTGCACAAATTTGTGGAGACATTCCAGTCACCTAGTTTATGACAAAATAATTCTGCAGTACAATGCGGAAAAGTGTCTTTTCTATAAATGGCATGAGATAAATTAAATGTTCTAATGGGATAAATCTACCTGGACCCATCCATCATTAACAACACACAAATCCAGACTGACTGCCAACCCAAACACAAAAGTTAAAACAATATATATATATATATATATATATATATATATATATATATATATTTATTTTAAAGATTTTATTTATTTATTTGACAGAAGAGATCACAAGTAGGCAGAGAGGCAGGCGAGACAGGGAAGGGGAGCAGGCTCCCCGCTGAGCAGAGAACCCGATGTGGGGCTCAGTCCCAGGACCCTGAGATCATGACCTGAGCCGAAGGCAGAGGCTTTAACCCACTGAGCCACCCAGGCGCCCCCAAACAATACATATTTTAAAATAAAATATGAAACATCTATATGAATGTGGGGTGGGGAGATATTTTTTAAACAAGGGATAAAAAGGGTTGTTTAATGACTGAAAATTAATTGAACCACATTAAGATAGAATGTTTTGTTCATTAAACAATAAGGAAAATAATACAAACTGTGATGATTGATATTTGCATTACACATACCCAAAGGACTTACATGCATCATATATAAAGATCTCTTACATATCAACTCAACTGAAGACTTCTGCCAAAGACCTGATACCCCACAAAAGAAAGTTTCTTAATGACCAGAATGCCATTCTGGTGAAACAGTGCACATTCAGGTGAAATGGTGCACACATACTTATTTAAATAAGGAAACAAAAACTACAATTCATTTATCATTAAATCTCTATTAGAAAGGCTAAAATCAATTGCTTCTCAGCCTTTTGGCTAAGATCAAGTGTAGAAAGGCTAAAATCAATTTTTAAAAGGTAATACCAAGTGTTGGGAATGATGTGAAATAATGGTCTCAAATACTGGTTTCAAAAATTCCTGTTTAGTGGGTAAACTGAATGTGTCATTTTGGAAAAATTTTGGCCACAGCTACATACTCTGGGATACAGTAGTTCTTTAAGTGTATATTCAGTAGAAATGCATGCATGTATTTTCATATAGCAGTGAGAATTAGCACTCTACAAACCAGGAAAAAATATGGTTGACTCTAACATAACATTGAGCAAAAGAGCTAGAAAAAAAGATGTGCATGTAGTTTAAGTCCATTTACATAAAATATGCAAACAAGCTAAAGTAATCTATGTTAGAAGGCAGAGGAATTGTTACTCTTATATGATGGGAGCTTCCCAGTCGAAGATTAACTGAAAATGTTCATTTTATGAAAATTAATTGAAGGGGTTATGATACATGTAGTTTTCTGTATGTATATTATACCTCACATATAATTTCCTTCAGTTTCACTCAAAACCAAAAGAAAAAAATTGCACTGGTACTCCAACTAACTGAATAGACTCATGTCCTGGACTGCTACCATAAATGTTTTTGCCTCATTTTTAGCCAATTTTATACAGTTAATCTCCGTCTTTCTTAATAAACCTAGCTTCAAAACTTTACAGAAAATGTTTCAAATCCAAAGAATTTTAAAGTAATCACTTTTTAATTGTCCTTTCGGCATCTATAAAAAGGTAAATGATTATTTTGAAAAAAGGCACTGATTTGGTCTAACAAACAAAAACATAATCCGCGCAAAACAAATAATCAAGTCTCCTCTTGGAAATTTGCAATAGTTCTTTACTACCTACAGAAAGATCTATTTTTTCAACATTTTTAAAATAATAGCTCATAAAATGGCCTTCATCTGTGTTTGCAGTATTAATTCCCTCTACTCTTTACTTCATTCGTGTGTTAAGAAACTACTGATTAAAAGATTATGTCCCAGACACTATTTTAGAAGTTATCTCCATACAGATAAACAAGGCTGTCAAGTCCCCTCATCCAGTGGGATTATCATCTCATGGAAATGATTTAAAGTAAGAAAAAACTATGCATAGGGGTCCACCCTCCTCATCCCCACACCAACCACTCACTCATAGTAGTGGAAGAAACTCAGAAAATGGTCTTGTTTCCCACCCACCCCATTATATGCAGCTGAAACTGACCCAAAGACACACCACAAGCGGGACTGGATTCCAGTGATTTTGTTGAAAGGTACTGAGTCAAAAGCTACCACTAGCTGCCTTTATCCTTCCCCTAACTGCACTCCAAGATGTAATGTTAAAAAAAAAAAAAAAAGTCTACTACCTGATAAATACAAGCAAAAAACTTGGGAAATAAATTACCAAATGGACTGTGGTCTTCATTCACTGAAAATGCACATCAATCCTCTTGCAAAGAAAAGTCATCTTAGACCTGAAGTTATCAGATAAGTACTCCTGAAGACTATGCTTCAGGATACATTAACCCATCTATACAGTAAATTTTGAAGTATGCTATTGTCATTACTGTACCTGGCTTGCGATGACAAAATACCATTCTGGGTAGCTTAAACAGACTGTTATTTTCTCAGAGTTGCAGAGGCTTGAATTCCAATATTACAGTGCAGGTATGGTCAGGTTCTAATGATAGCTCTCTTCCTGGTCTGCAAATGGCCACCTCCTCCCTATGTCCTTGCATGGAGGATAATGATATCCTTCTCTTTCTGTTCTTATATAAAGCCACCAGACCTACAGATTTAAGATCCCACCTTCAGGACCTCATTTTCCTAAAAACCATATCTCCAAATACAGTTTTATTAACATCGGTTGCATTATGAGTTGGAACTTTAACATATGAATTTTGGTGGGGAGAGCTTTGTCCCGAAGCAATTATACTTTGGAAATTTAGAATCTAGAGACAAAGCTACAGTGATCAATGACAGCAGCAGTGTAACTGTACTCATATATTTTATAGACACAATGGTTCATTAGTTTTGACAACTACTTGGAAATAAAATAGCCTTTATAAAAAGAGTATTAGATAACCTCTGGAAACATGGCCAATTGATCTTGATTTTCATTTTGATCAAAACAACCCTCAGCTTGATTAAACTTTAGACAGGTTCTTTTGTGACTCTAGCCCTCTAACATTCCTTTTTTTTCTTCAGAAAACTAGTACTCTTGCTCAGAACACTGGAGTAAGTTTTCTTACTTTAGAAAACCTGCTATTGGAAATTCATTCTCTGCCTCTTTGAAATATAAATCCTTCAGCATCTTGCCAGTTTTATAACCAAGGAACATCTTTCTCAAAGACCTAGGAGCCAAATCCTTTGAAATATAATCATCCAGAAAGACAGTGTTCCAAGTGGTGGGTAGAGCTTAATTTCCATAATCCCCAACTGGCAAACACAGTTAACCTAGTCACCTTGATAAACCTACCTTCTAATGCATTCCCCCATTGGTTTTTCAATAGCTCACCTTGGTGCTCAAAAATTTTGCAGCCTTTCGATCAGAGTTGAGTTCAGCTTCTCTCTCCTACTGCAATGGTCTTGACCTCTATTTCAATAATCTTAAAGAGTGTTTTCCTTACCTGTTTAACTTATCCAGGGCAGTTTTCCTTTGAGAGTTCTAAATAAAGAATAATCTGTAAGATAATAATATTCTGTAATAAAAATATACACCATACTAAATCCCATATTCTTATCTTGCTGAGTAGTAAATTTTAGCTGTTGGAAGTATATAAACCTCTGACTTATTTTTAACTAAGAAGAAAATGAGGCTAGTAGAATGAGAATGAAATAGATAAAAAAAAAAAAAAAAAAAAAAAAGGATGCCACTGAGCTTAAGTTTTCTCCTTTACTTTGAGAAGGAAGCTGAACTAATCAACCAATTATGCTAGAAAGACTAACTAGGTAAAACTTTACTGTGGGATCAGAAGGAAGAGCCAGAAGATTATGACAACTGTTTTCTAAGACATGAATCTTTATAGGTTCTATTTATTATAACCTAACTATGCCTAATGTTCTAGTTTTAAGACTAGATTTTTAAATGGACTTGTTTGTAAAAGGAAAATTAAGTCCTCTGATTGCATTTTCTATGAAGTTTATTAATAAATAATACCTCATGCTCTTAAATTTTGTGTTTTTCACCAAAAATCTCTATTTTATCTAGTACCATTATTTGTTCGAAGGGGCTTTGTGAACTGAAAAAAATTTACAATTTCTATTATTTTTTTCTTCTTCTCTAAATATTGTCCCAACACTATAAAAGATATTTACTTATCTAAAAGGGAAAGAAGGAAGGTAACAAAACAGAGACAGATGTAATCAAATATTGCTTTAATCTTATTATTTCATTATTCACAACTGAGTAACAACAAACAAACAACTTCCAAGATAAACATACGAAATACAACAAACGAGTAACTGACAACTCTCTTAAGGGATAGAAATTCCTGAGCTTTTTACATTTCAAAGGAAAATAAAAAGCTAACATGAGCATGATCTTCTAAACTTTTCAGCAAAATATTATTCAGTAAATTATTCTAAACAATCTAACATTTGTCCTAACACAGGGTTCTTTCTTAACCATGTTTAAATGCCATCTCAACAATCTTATTTCCCAAACTGCCTTTATTGGTCAGGTTTCATTATGGCCATGAGGTACATCTCAGTTGCTCCTCCATGGGAAGCCAGGTGTTAGCTCTTTTCATTGATGTACAAACATCTTAGGTCAAGTGAATTAATTCATCTTCTGTGTTTTTAATTTTATTTGTTTTTTGTTGTTGTTGTTGTTGTTTATTTACTTGGCAGACAGAAATCACAAGTAGGCAGAGAGGCAGGCAGAGAGGAAGAAGGGAAAGCAGGCTCCCTGCTGAGCAGACAGCTGAAGGCGGGGCTCAATCCCAGGACCTTGAGATCATGACCTGAGCCCAGGGTAGAGGCTTTAACCCACTGAGCCACCCAGGCGTCCCTGTGCTTTTAATTTTTAAATTGTCATTTGCTGTAGTTTTCCAATTATTAAAAATTTTAGGTCCCTGAAGTCCCTAAATGTGCATGCCACATATCAATGCATATTTGAGGAAAATGCTCATTAAGGACAGACTTCTGTATCTTATAAATTATTTTTTAAAGTCATTAAACTGGGGTTAAATAAAGTACGTAATTCAGTAGCTAAGCACACAGAAGAGGGTAATCGGAACCAGGAGACTAAGACGTGTTCTATATCTTACTAAAAAATGAATATTTTCCTCTAACCTCTTGAAAATACACTTCTTACACATCACTGGTCCACTTCTCTTTTCAGTTGTCTTGTTGGATCTCTTGCTTCAAGTGTCAGAATTCACCAACACAAAATAGGCGTGGGTCACTTTTCAGGAAGTCCAATAAATAATGACATTATTTCTAGCTTTAGAAGTGCCCCTGAAGCTAATTGGCTTTGTCATCATTTTTAAAGTCCATAACAGATTCTCCTTCCAAAACGTAGTCTCACTATTTAACACCATACCTATGTGTTCACCTTTAGAAAATTATTTCTTAGAGGCTTTCTGGGTTTCAAAGAAGTATCAAAAGACATATTTCCTTAAGGTTATTAGCGCATGAGTGATTATGACATATCTAAGAACAGATTGTTAAGGAATATATCATAAGTAACTAGAGAGGTCATGCTATCCCCCAGCTCCAATAGTTTTACTAATTCCAATAAACACATTACTCATTTTAGTTTTTACATAATTTATATTAAGTTTATGAATATAAACTGTATCAGGATTACTGACACTGATGTCTAAAGTAATTCAACATAAATATTTTAAAGATAACATTTAGGCACGATTTAAGTAATTTCATCAGAAAATTTTAGGCACTATTTAATATTGTATCCAACTCAGTTTTCCTTGATAAATTAACCATGTTCTCTTCCTAGTATGACCCATCTATTGTTTTTCTTTCCTACTGTCCTCTGTCATGATAACTTTTAATTAATGAACAAATTTTAACAGAGTAACACTTCATTCTAGGTAATGAGTTAAGAGTATAGCACTAATCAGTCAGTACATATCCAGCCCCTGCCTTCCACATATACACAAAGTGACAGAGATTTTTTGGTTGCTTGCTAATAACGACATCCTTATCCTGATAACATCTCTCAGTGGCTAGATAAAATTGCTGTAATGACTTCTACTAAAAATATCTCTACTTGAGAAGAAGCATTCGTCAACACAAAAAAGGCTGTATATGACAGGCCTGACAAGCCCACAGCTAATCTCCTACTAAATCGTGAAAAACTGAAAGCTTTTCGTTTAAGATAAAAAACAGGACAAGGATGCCTGCTCTTACCACTTTTATTCTACATATTATTGGAAGTTCTAGTCAGAGCAATCAGGCAAGAAAAAGAATTTCATCGAAACTGAAAAGGAAATAGTAAAACTGTCACTATTTTTAGATGACATGACAGTAGATGTAGAAAACCTCATACTCCAAAAATACTGTTAGAACTAATAGGTACAGAAAAGTTCTGCGATACGAAATCAGCCTACAGAACACGATTTCTTTTTTTTTAAAAGATTTTATTTATTTATTTTACAGAGAGAGATCACAAGAGGGCAGAGAGGCAGGCAGAGAGAGAGAGAGGAGGAAGCAGACTCCCCGCTGAACAGAGAGCCCGATGCGGGACTCAATCCCAGGACCCTGAGATCATGACCTGAGCCGAAGGCAGCGGCTTAACCCACTGAGCCACCCAGGCACCCAAACTATTTCATTTTTTATACACTACCAATGAACTACCAGAAAGAGAAATTGAGGAAACCATCTCATTAAAGATTTCATCAAAAAGGATAAAATACATAGGAATAAATTTAACCAATAAAGTGAAACTCTACACAGAAAACCATTAAGATGATGATGAAAAGAACTTGAAGACAAATAATGAGGGGCACCTATTGGCCCAGTCAGTTAAGCATCTGCCTTTGGCTCAGGTTTTATCATGGGGTCCTGGGACCAGGCCCCATGTAGGGCTCCCTGCTCAGTGGGGAGTCTGCTTCCCCACTCAGGGCCTCCCCCTGCTCATGTTCTCTCTCTCTCTCTCTCAAATAAATAAAACTTAAACAAATGATGAAAAGATATTCCTGCTCATGGATTGGAAAAGTTAATGTTGTTAAAGTGTCCATACTAGGGGCCCCTGGGTGGCTCAGTGGGTTAAAGCCTCTGCCTTTGGCTCAGGTCATGATCCGAGGGTCCTGGGATTGAGCCCCGCATTGGGCTGTCTGCTCAGCAGGGAGCCCCTCTGCTGACTTGTGATCTCTGTCTGTCAAATGAATAAATAAAATCTTTAAAAAAAAAAAAAAGTGTCCATAGTACCCAAAGCAATTTATGTATTCAAAATTCCAATGGCATTTTTTACAGAAATAGGATAAACAATCCAAATATATATGTGGAACCACAGAATAACCAAATAAAGCAATATGCTCCATGGATTCAAAGTCTATTAGAAAGCTATAGCAGAGGCTCCTGGGTGGCTCAGTTGGTTAAGCGACTGCCTTTGGCACAGGTCATGATCCTGGAGTCCCAGGATCGAGTTCCGCATCGGGCTCCCAGCTCCATGGGGAGTCCCCTTCTCTCTCTGACCTTCTCCCTTCTCATGCTCTCTTTCACTCTGTCTCTCAAATAAATAAATAAAATCTCTAAAAGAAAGAAAGAAAGAGAAAGAAAGCTATAGTAATCCAGACAGTAGAGGATGGGTGTTAAAAAAACACAGAGCTCAGTGGAACAGATAAGAGTTCAGAAATACACCATGCACTTGATTAATTTATAGCAAAGGGACCAAGAATATACAATGAGGAAAAGACCATCTCTTCAATAAATGGTGTTGAGAAAATTAACCAAGTATAGGTAAAAGGATGAAAACTGCAAAACTGCTTGTTTTAAGCAACAAACAACAATTAACTCACAATGGATTTAAGAAACAAAGCAAATGAACAAAGGGAAAAAAAGACAAATTACGAAACAGACTTTGAACTCTATAGAACAGATGTTAACCAGAAGGGAAGTGGATAGGGGGATAGGTGAAATAGATGAAGGGGATTAAAAGCACTTGATGAGCACTGAGTAATAGATAGACTTGTTAAATCACTGCACTGTATTCTTGAAGCCAATAACCTTACTGTAAAAAACTTTTTTTTTTTTTTTTTTTAAATCAAGGCTTGTTATGGAGAAAAATATCTACCGACCTTTCAAGGCACAGCTTCAGTATCCTACCCATCTACTTTGGGAAATTGTATATTAAACAACCTCAGGGACTCACAGTACAGATTAGGGTACTAACACATCTGAAGAAAATATGCATGGATGAGGAAAATGTGGTATCTGTATATTATAGAATATTATGCAGGTATAAAAAATAATGAGCTTTTGGTATTTGTGACAACATCAATGGACCTTGAGGATATTATGCTAAGTGAAAGAAATCAGAAAAATACAAATACCATATGATCTCACTTATGTATGGAAGCTTAAAAAAATTGAAATTTGTAGGTGTATAGAATACATTGGTGTTTGCCAGAGCTGGTTGGGAGAGGTGTGCAAAAGGCGTGAAGATAGTAGAAAGGTAAAACCTTCTAGTTATGAGTTAAGGGGATTTGATGTATACCATGGTAACCATAGTTAATGATACTGACTGCATATTTGAAAGTTGGTAGGAGTAGATCCTGAAAGTTCTTATCATGAGGATAAACCCTCTATGTGTGGTGATGGGTATAAACAGACTTACTGTGGTGATGGTTTAACAACACAGGTGACCCTTAACAATATGGGGGTTAGGTAAGCCAAGCTTCTTCCCCTCCCCTTGTGCAGTGAAAATCTACCTACAACTTTTGACTCCTCCCAAACTTAACTACCAATAGGTTACTGCTAACTAGAAGCCCTATCAATAATTAAGAGTGTCCATTAACACTCTTTTTTTGTTATAGGTGTTATTTACTGTATCCTTACAATAAAGCAAGCTATAGAAAAACTAAGAATGAGAAGGAAGAGAAAATATATTTACAGTACTGTATTTATAAAAAAAAATCCAGATATCTGGACAATTCAACTGGTGTTTTACAAGGTTCAAGAGTGTATATGAAGATGGAGTCATGTTTACACCTGAAATCAATATGTATCAATTGTACTTCAATAAAAATTTAAAATAAGTCTGTATTTATTATACAAAAATGACATACTAGTCACAAGTCAAACCAAATGAAAGGTGTAAACATTTGAAAGTCAAAGTCTCTCCACCTAAATAATATTGCTTAGAGGAGCACTACTACAAACTTAACATATACCTATCCAGAGTTCTTATGAAAACCAAAGTTTTACTTAAATGGGTTTCTACTGGCTGCGTCTGTTCTGTCTTTTCTAACTCAATATTATTTGGCTATTTTAAGAATTTCTATCGACTTTATTCCTTTCAATTACAATGGTTTCATTTTTACTGGTTGCATAGCATTCCACTGACTGGATTAATCATGTTCTGGTAGATATTAAGTCTTTTTCTCATTTTTCATTGATCTAAACAATGGTGAAAAAGAACACTGAGTTTCACCGATATTTTAGATCTTTGGTATTTGTCATTCTTATATTATGAATAAAGCAGGGCAATATTTCTAATAGGTTAGAAAGCTACAATCCAGTATGCAGGCTAGCTCTTGGTTGGTTTGCTAGGCTTGTGTTGTAAACTTGAAATCATTGCTACCCCCTTCTACTTTCTTCCTGTATAATATTCTTCCAGGGGAATCCTAGGAACAAATTTTTCAGGTTTTCTTTTCTTTTCTTTTCTTTTTTTTTTTTTTTAAAGATTTTATTTATTTATTTGACAGAGAGAAATCACAAGTAGATGGAGAGGCAGGCAGAGAGAGAGAGAGGGAAGCAGGCTCTCCGCTGAGCAGAGAGCCCGATGCGGGACTCGATCCCAGGACTCTGAGATCATGACCTGAGCCGAAGGCAGCGGCTTAACCCACTGAGCCACCCAGGCGCCCCCAGGTTTTCTTTTCTTAATTGTTCTAAGATACACTCAGCAAATGAGAGGCATTCAAGTATTCTAGCTTTTAGAGAAAACTAAAATCAGAATTTAAAATTGGATAGTTTTGGTTGACTTGTGCTGCAATTAATTTTTTAAATGAATCAGTTTTGGTGATCTGACTTAATTGGCCTAATTTGAAGTTCTGATTCAGTTTGGGTCCGTGTACTACCACTCAACATTTATGATTGTTATACTGTATGGAAGTTTTGCAACTGACAGTTTTCAAATAGCTCCCCTAAAAACAGTGACAAGAAGCAACTTTCAAATTCATTGGTGATTTTGTGCTTTCAGGAATAGACAGTTTTTATGCTTCTCTTTTAGGTCCTATTTCTGCTGTTCTGTTGTGTAAGAGGTGCTTTATCAGTTGAAACAGGAACTGCGCTTGCAACCCAGCTGCATGTTGCCTTTTCATACCGATCTACTCTGTTGAAGTGTAGTGAACTTGGTCACTCTGAAATCCAGTTGGTAATCCAATAACTAAGTTTGTTGAAACCAGGCCTGATGGTAATATCGTCAGTTGACATAGGGTTATAGAAGAGATGGCAATTAATTCATTGAACTAGCCAAGATCACATTTCAGAAACAGGAATTCTCAAAACTTATTGGATTAAGATAACCCGTAGATTTTGAATACATTAAAGTTTTCTCCAGGTGCTTTTTTTTTTTTAAGATTTTATTTATTTATTTGTCAGAGAGAGAGAGAGAGAGCGAGCGTGCACTGGCAGATGGAGGCAGAGGGAGAAGCAGGCTCCCTGCCAAGCAAGGAGTTCGATGTGGGACTTGATCCAGGATGCTGGGATCATGACCGGAGCTGAAGGCAGCTCCGCAACCAACTGAGCCACCCAGGCATCCTGTCCAGGTGCTTTTTAATTTATTGATGAATCTACAGTAGTTCCATTGCTAAGAACATGCCATCATAGTGATAAAGGATTTTGCCCAAAAATATGCAAAAGGATTCATATGTTGAATATATCAGCATATTCCATAATCTTATTTGGATATCGTGATCATTTAAATACATGTTGGAAAATGAAATATATAAAAATGTCACATCACTGATTTGTAGAATGATAATATGTGATATAACTAGAAATTTACCTGGGAAGGTATGTGTGGTAAGGGATTTTCTGAATCCTTGAGAAATTTTTGGTTGAGTGTATTTCCTAAGGATGATGGATATCTTATATTTTAGATTTTGTATCAAACATGTTATGATAGTCCTGACCTGCTTTATTTATAAAGGAACTTAAGTAATCAAAATCTATCTTGAAAGAGTTGGTTCTTTTATACTTCAGGGGACAATAATCTAAAGATAAGCAAAGCATCAGGATAGTGATTGTCTCTGAAGATTGCTGAGACAATTTAAAAAAATTTATGTATGGAAAAACAGAATAATGTAAATATTTCAAAATTTCAAATTCAGCTTTTCTATTTTTTCTTTATTCTGGTTATTTCAAGGAGGCATGTATGGTCAGATACTATGTATAAAAACTGAAGGAACCATAGTTTTCCTTGAGTGAAAGAAACATTTTCTCTAACTACAAGTTTATGGTAATTTTGTATCCTCCTTTTTTCCTTCAGAGATAATTAAGATAGCGTCTTGTTCTAAATAGTAGAGTATTATGAAATTTTAGTAGAATCACTGAGAATTAGGACTTACATGTGGTCTTGATTTAGGTCATGTTATTATCTGTTGGTCCTGCTATTTTTGTGAGCAAAGCTTAAAGTGAAAATTACTCTGTGGACTCTAATGAATCTCTGTATTTTGTAGACATTATGACAACTAATCCTATATTAATCCCATCAGATAAGAATTATTAGCATTTCAAAAATAAGAAAATAAAAGTTTGAAAGACTGTATAACTTGTATGAGCTACAAATTATCTAAGGGTGTCAGAATTGAAACTCAGTTCTATGCCCATCTAAAGCCCATGTTCAGAAACAGTAGTCATTACTAATTCTGTCATGTTTCTGCTCATAATCTTGGGACCGTTTTCTTAACATTGTTCATTTTTATCACTCACACTTTAAAATGTTTATTTGAGTAGGAAACAAATGTTATCAGTTTATCTTTATTGTTAATTCCCAAACCCATGATTTTGATCCTTTAGTTTTCCTTGTTATAATCTGAAGCCAGAGAGCCAGAAGTGGATTGAAAAATGGCTTGAAGTGACAAGTGCTTCCATTAGTCTTCCTTCTTTTTAGAAAACCAAAGAATGACATCTTTTTTCTTTCCATTGATCTCACTTGTAGGCAGGGGTAGGAATCACCAGATAGGACTGTTATATGAATAATGCATTTGCTATAAGATAGAATTTAAGAGTTAAGTAACCTCTTGATTAACATCCAAATTTGTCATTTAAATATTTTTTAGGATTGCAATATTGGAGGATATTGAGCTTTCTCTTCTTTTTTTCTTACCTATTTCTGTAGTTGTAGATACCAACCTACATGCTTAAATCTGATAGATTATCTTCTAACTCAAAACATTTTTTAAAAACTGGAAAATGAATCCTGGAACGTCGGCATCCAATTTCCTAACATCTCTACTTAGATACCTCATATCACTTATCCCAGTAACCACTATCCTAACACTAACCTACTATCCAAACATTTCAGCTTTAGAGCAGTCAACAAGATTAGTAATTACAGTAATTAACCACAATTATAATAAAACACATGAGATAACCACACAGTGGACCACAGACTTCCTCCACTCTGACCAATAAAGACCTTAGTCTCTTTGCTGAGCCATTCCACCAAAACAAATATGGTGTAGAGCAAGTACTGACATCTGACCAAATATATTAGCAGAACACAATGGAGAAGATGAGGGAAATAAACACTGTTTCAAGAAACAGGAAAAAGATGTACTGTAAAATATACTTTATAAACAAACTTTTATTTTATTTTATTTTATTTTTTAGAGATTTGACACAGAGAGAGAGAGAGAGAGAGAGACAACAAGAGAAGGCCATAGTAGGGGGCGTGGGAGAGGGAGAAGCAGGCTTCCTGCTGAGCCAGGAGCCCAATGTGGGGCTCGATCCCAGGAACTTGGGATCATGACCTGAGCTGAAAGCAGACATTTAACAGCTGAGCCACCCAGGTGCCCCAATAAACGAATTTTTAAGTTTCATCCTTCGTAATCTGTATGTTAACAGCATAGATGTAGATAGATAGTATGTGTATACACACAGGTAAACATACGTATTCTCATTTGTTAATAATGTCACCTTTTTATCTGCTATCCTAATATTGTCAGATTACATTTTTTGATGTTTCTATTAAAAACAAATGCTAAGTGAAGGGTCATAGATATTTTGATGTAGAGTGTGTCACCTTGATATGCACAGTAAAAATTTTAAAGAATCAATAACATTATTATTTAAAGTAACTTTTCTCTAGTCAAGTCTTCAAGTTTAACAAAAAGTCAAGTTGATAATGTAGTTAAGTATCAAGTTGATAATTTGTAGTTAATATAACTACAAATTACCTCTTTAATATGATTGTGATAATTTAAACATAGGCATGTACGTATATATGTTTATATGTGTACACGTGTGTGTATGCTTAACATGTAGGTTTTAATATGCTTATGCTTAGGTTTTAGTTAGGACTATGCTAGTATAAATATTCAAGATAGTTAAAGCAGATGATCATAAATTATGAATGGCTTTACTTGATATCATTTTGACTTAATGCCTCAGGATGTCCCCCAGAATTGAGGGGGTGTATTTGAAGAATCTGGTCTGCCATACGTTTTGTACCTGACCTAGTACCATTTCTATAGAGACCCATTGCCCGGAGATTGCTTTAGTTGTACATGCTGTGAAAGTGTTAAGCAACGTCACGATGAACACAGGCCAGACTAATAATCTCCCTGTGAAGTATTTTCCTAGTTTTAATGAGAGAGTGGTTTTTGAACTTCTGTGTGGAAGAAGTTACATTTTGAATAACTTTGAGTTTAGTCAGGAAAAAAAAAAGGTGAAAATGTTGGGAAAATGTGCTGTATTACTCAGAGGCAGCAAAGGCGAATCCTGGACAGCATTTTATCTTTTGTGTTTATCTTCTAGCCTCTTTCATACTATGTGTTAAGTGGTGTGTGTGGGTGGGGGGGAGCAGTGCTATTAAGTTAATATCCTAAGAGCCAGCAGTACAACTCCATTTAGAAGGGAAAAAATTTATTCCTTAAAAAAAAAACTTGATACGTAATTGGTGAGTTAATGTTTTTGAAAAACTTAGGTTTGCTAACCTATCATTTTCAGAAGTCCATCATAGAAATCTTTGGACAATTCTGTATTCTGTATGTCCTATATGTGAGAATTCTGTAAGATGAGCACATGTCCCATATCTAGGCACCTGGTTATAAGAAGAGAGCTATGTTGGTGTTAGGGAAGGATTATTGAGCTGGGATGGCTAGGTTAGATACCTAATGGGTTAATGTTTTACAGGGCCAAGGCATATAATCTTGGGGACATTTTCTACCAGACAAAATCATTTACATTTGTGTCATACAACAATCTACCAGTTAGCCTGTGACTTTGCCTTCTAATTAATAGTATATACTGTCAGTCAAAGATGCTGTCTCATAGGTAATTAAACAGTCCTTAAATGGGATTGCTCCCATGTAAATGCCCTAGTGTAAAATTAAAAAGATCTTCTGCTTTCCCTTTGCCTTATTTCTAAGTTGTGAACATTTTTTTTTTCCTTAACAGAATAGTTATTCGTGTGTGAGTAGCACTCTGTAAATGTTTTTAAAACATAGGAAAATGATTTAGGTGGTGACACACTGGGAGCTTATGCTCGGGGCTAAACTTTGCGTATAAAACCCATCTAAGATAGGAATTTCTTTTTTGTTTCCAAGAGGCGGGAGAGATGAGATAATGGAGAAGGGGCCAGAAAGAACGCGAGTCAGGGAGAAAACATGAGACTGAGCACTGCATGGGGGAAGGCCAAGAGAAACCAATAGTTGTGACATTACCAGAAGGAATTTTGAAAACAGAAATATCTAAGACTTTGAGTTTTTGTACTGTGCAGTAGGAATCTAATCTATTTCTCTTGCCTTCTATTCTTTAGTAAATTCTGTGCTCATGAATGCTTTATGTGTGCTTTTTAATTTTATTTTTAGAAACTGATTAAAGGGCTCAATTACACTGGTAGATTATTCATTTATAAGGCATTTATGTACTAATGACATTTGAACCCAATTGGGTGCTAAGCATGTATGATTTTCTGGATATACTGTGTTTAATCAACTGCAGAAAACAAAGAGCCTTTATGGATCGTATAGCTTAGCACAGAAGTCAGGCAATAAATAAACACATAAATATGTAATTATAACTTTTGGTGAGTGCTATAAAAATAGGATTTGGTGATAGAGATTAGTAGGTTTAGAGATGTATTTTAATGATACCATCAAGGAAAGCCCCTCTAGGAGGAGGCCTTGAGGCAGACCTGAAATAAAGGCCACCCAAGGAAAAGGAGGTGTCCCTGCATTTTTGATTTTTTAAATTTTAAAATTTTTTTTTATAAACATATATTTTTATCCCCAGGAGTACAGGCCTGTGAATTGCCAGGTTTACACACTTCACAGCACTTACCATAGCACATACCCTCCCCAATGTCCATAACCCCACCTCCCCTCTCCCTCCCCCTCTCCCCCCCTCCCCCCAGCAACCCTCACTTTGTTTTGTGAGATTAGGAGTCACTTATGGTTTATCTTCCTCCCAATCCCATCTTGTTTCATTTATTCTTTTCCTACCCCCCAAACCTCCCACGTTGTATCTCCACTTCCTCATATCAGGGAGATTATATGATAGTTGTCTTTCTCTGCTTGACTTATTTCACTAAGCATGATGCGCTCTAGTTCCATCCATGTTGTCGCAAATGGCAAGATTTCATTTCTTTTGATGGCTGCATAGTATTCCATTGTGTATATATACCACATCTTCTTGATCCACTCATCTGTTGATGGACATCTAGGTTCTTTCCATAGTTTGGCTATTGTGTACGTTGCTGCTATAAACTTTTGGTGCATGTGCCCCTTCGAATCACTATGTTTGTATCTTTAGGGTAAATACCCAGTAGTGCAATTGCTGGGTCATAGGGTAGCTCTATTTTCAACTTTTTGAGGAGCTTCAATGCTGTTTTCCAGAGTGGTTGTAACAGCTTGCGTTCCCACCAACAGTGTAGGAGGGTTCCCCTTTCTTCACATCTTTGCCAGCATCTGTCATTTCCAACTTGTTAATTATAGCCATTCTGACTGGTGTGAAGTGGTATCTAATTGTGATTTTGATTTGTATTTCTCTGATGCCGAGTGATGTGGAGCACTTTTTCATGTTTCTGTTGGCCATCTGGATGTCTTCTTTGCAGAAATGTCTGTTCCTGTCCTCTGCCCATTTCTTGATTGGATGATTTGTTCTTTGGGTGTTGAGTTTGCTAAGCTCCTTATAGATTTTGGATACTAGCCCTTTATCGATATGTCGTTGGCAAATATCTTCTCCCATTCTGTCAGTTGTCTTTTGGTTTTGTTAATTGTTTCCTTTGCTGTGCAAAAGCTTTTGATCTTGATGAAGTCCCAATAGTTCATTTTTGCCCTTGCTTCCCTTGCCTTTGGCGATGTTCCTAGGAAGAAGTTGCTGCGGCTGAGCTCAAAGAGGTTGCTGCCTGTGTTCTCAAGGATTTTGATGGATTCCTTTCGCACACTGAGGTCCTTCATCCATTTTGAGTCTATTTTCATGTGTGGTGTGAGGAAATGGTCCAGTTGCATTTTTCTGCATGTGGCTGTCCAATTTTCCCAACACCATTTATTGAAGAGGGGCTGTCTTTTTTCCATTGGACATTCTTTCCTGCTTTGTCAAAGATTAGTTGACCATAGAGTTGAGAATCTATTTCTGGGCTCTCTATTCTGTTCCATTGATCTATGTGTCTGTTTTTGTGCCAGTACCATGCTGTCTCGATGATGACAGCTTTGTAATAGAGCTTGAAGTCTGGAATTGTGATGCCACCAACTTTGGTTTTCTTTTTCCGTATTCCTTTGGCTATTCGAGGTCTTTTCTGGTTCCATATAAATTTTAGGATTATTTGTTACATTTCTTTGAAAAAAAAATGGATGGATTTTGATAGGGATTGCATTAAATGTGTAGATTGCTTTAGGTAGCATAGACATTTTCACAATATTTGTTCTTCCAATCCAGGAGCATGAACGTTTTTTCATTTCTTTTGTGTCTTCCTCAATTTCTTTCACGAGTACTTTATAGTTTTCTGAGTATAGATTCTTTGCCTCTTTGGTTAGGTTTATTCTTAGGTATCTTATGGTTTTGGGTGCAATTGTAAATGGGATTGACTCCTTAATTTTTCTTTCTTCTGTCATGTTGGTGCAAAGAAATGCAACTGATTTCTGTGCATTGATTTTATATCCTGATATTTTACTGAATTCCTGTACAAGTTCCAGCAGTTTTGGAGTGGAACCTTTTGGGTTTTCCATATATGGTATCATATCATCTGCAAAAAATGATAGTTTGACTTCTTCTTTGCCAATTTAGATGCCTTTAATTTCCTTTTGTTGTCTGATTGCTGAGGCTAGGACTTCTAGTACTATGTTGCACAGCAGTGGTGATAACAGACATCCTTGCCTTGTTCCTACCCTTAGTGGAAAAGTTTTCAGTTTTTCTCCATTGAGAATGATATTTGCAGTGGGTTTTTCGTAGATGGCTTTGATAATATTGAGGTATGTGCCCTCTATCCCTATACTTTGAAGAGTTTTGATCAGGAAGGGATGCTGCACTCTGTCAAATGCTTTTTCAGCATCTATTGAGAGTATCATATGGTTCTTGTTCTTTCTTTTATTAATGTATTGTATTACCTTGATTGATTTGCAGATGTTGAACCAACCTTGCATCCCTGGAATAAATCCCACTTGGTCGTGGTGAATAATCTTCTTAATGTGCTATTGGATCCTATTGGCTAGTATTTTGGTGAGAATTTTTGCATCTGTGTTCATCAAGGATATTGGTCTGTAATTCTCTTTTTTGATGGGATCCTTGTCCGGTTTGGGGATCAAGGTGATGCTGGCCTCATAAAAAGAGTTTGGAAGTTTTCCTTCCATTTCTATTTTTTGGAACAGATTCAGGAGAATAGGAATTAATTCTTCTTTAAATGTTTGGTAAAATTCCCCTGGGAAGCCATCTGGCCCTGGGCTTTTGTTTGTTGGGAGATTTTTTTTTTTTTTAAAGATTTTATTTATTCATTTATTTGAGAGAGAGAGAGCACTAGCAAACAAAGAGAGAGAGGAGGAAGCAGGCTCCCCGCCGAGCAGAGAACCCAATGCGGGGCTCGATCCCAGGACCCTGAGATCATGACCCGAGCCGAAGGCAGAGGCTTTAGCCCACTGAACCACCCAGGTGCCCCTGTTGGGAGATTTTTGATGACTGTCAATCTCCTGACTGGTTATGGGTCTGTTCAGGTTTTCTGTTTCTTCCTGGTTCAGTTGTGGTAGTTTATATGTCTCTAGGAATGCATCCATTTCTTCCAGATTGTCAAATTTGTTGACGTAGAGTTGCTCATAGAATATTCTTATAATTGTATGTATTTCTTTGGTGTTGGCTGTGATCTCTCCTCTTTCATTCATGATTTTACTTATTTGGGTCCTTTCTCTTTTATTTTTGATAAGTCTGGCCAGGGGTTTATCAATCTTATTAATTCTTTCAAAGTACCAGCTCCTAGTTTAGTTGATTTGTTCTATTGTTTTTTTGGTTTCTATTTCATTGATTTCTGCTCTGTTCTTTATGATTTCTCTTCTCCTGCTGGGTTTAGACTTTCTTTGTTGTTCTTTCTCCAGCTCCTTTAGATGTAGGGTTAGGTTGTGTATTTGAGACCTTTCTTGCTTCTTGAAAAAGGCTTGTATTGCTATATATTTTTTTTCTCAGGGCTGCCTTTGCTGTGTCCCACAGATTTTGAACCATTGTGTTTTCGTTATCATTTGTTTCCATGAATTTTTTCAGTTCTTCCTTAATTTCTTGGTTGACCCATTCATTCTTTAGAAGGATGCTGTTTAGTCTCCATGTATTTAGGTTCTTTTCAAATTTCCTCTTGTGATTGAGTTCTAGCTTCAGAGCATTTTGGTCTGAAAATATGCAGGGAATGATCCCAATCTTTTGATACCGGTTGAGACCTGATTTGTGACCTAGAATGTGCTCTATTCTCGATAATGTTCCCTGTGCACTAGAGAAGAATGTGTATTCTGTTGCTTTGGGATGAAATGTTCTGAATATATCTGTGATGTCCATCTGGTCCAGTGTGTCATTTAAGGCCTTTATTTCCTCATTGATCTTTTGTTTGGATGATCTGTTTCAGTGAGGGGAGTGTTAACGTCCCCTACTATTACTGTATTATTGTCAGTGTGTTTCTTTGATTTTGTTATTAATTGGTTTATATAGTTGGCTGCTCCCATGTTAGGGCCATAGATATTTAAAATTGTGAGATCTTCTTGTTGGGCAGACCCTTTGAGTCTGATATCGTGTCCTTCCTCATCTCTTATTATAGTCTTTGGCTTAAAGTCTAATTGATCTGATATAAGGATTGCCACCCCAGCTAAAAGCTGGTTTTTTGAAAGAGTCAATAAGATTGATAAAGCACTGGCCAAACTAATACAAAAGAAAAGAGAGAGTGCCCAAATTAACCAGTGCCAAGAAAAGTTGTGATAAAGAGCTTGGCATGTTCAAGGAAAGGAAGAACATTTAGGATGAAAGGAAGGACAGATCACATTGAGTTGATGTGGTAGGTGATGTTGTCCTGTTGGCAGCTACATCAGTGACTAGAATTAGAGAATGAGCCTTTTGTGAGTTTTTAGCTACATGGGGAATAATTTGGACTTTACCCGATTTGGAATGGGGATTAAAGTTGTTGGTGAAATTCATTTGATATTCAACTAATATTTATCGCTTCTATCCAGTATTCTAAAATGCCTTGTGCTTGCTTTGGCAGCACATATACTAAAATGCCTTGTGACTTATACCAAGCTTACTCTAAGAGGATATGCTCCATACTTATGTGTAAATTATCTTCAAAATTACCACTTGGCTTGTTTATTCCAAAGACGTCATTTTTTTTTAAAGGGCTCTGGCCTCTCTTATTGTGACCATATCCATTTCTGAGGTTGATACCTAATGGTATTTTTTCTATTTCACATTCATGTGAAAAAGAGTGAAGCCTCCGACAGTGCTATAGTATTATTCAGGTTACACAGACCAAGCCTTGTCCTGTGATGTCTAAACACATGGCACTGCAGAGAATTGTTATAGATGTATATGTCACCAATTAGAAAAGCCTATTGAGGTTTCTTTTTCAAGATAGGCCAATGGAATTTAGCTTAGAGTATGAAATAATCTGCTCTGGAGTCTTACTGAGTCTGAAAAATTCCTGTCCAGGTAAATGAATTCCATTAGCATCAGTTTTGTCTCCTATTACGGAATTCTTTTTAAAACTCTTTACTTCGGGAGCATCACTTTATATAATTGATTTGTAAGAAGGTGGCAGTATGCAGCTGGATTATAGCCGATGGCTTCATTAAATACAAATAATAATAATGATTAATAATAAACAACAATAATAAAAATAAACAATATAATAAAAATAAAAATAAATAATAAAGAGATTTCTCTTAACCTCTTAAATATGGCTTTTCTACATCCCTGCCTACATGCCGAGATTGCTGATGTGTCCTGATAGCAAAACTTCCTCCATGTAGGGTTATAATCATTTTTGTACATTTTAGGGTGTATATCTTTAATACTGTCAGCCCCTAACTTCAATGCTGAAACACTAATAACATTAGTATTAGGAACAAAACTAGGAATACTACAAACAATTAGGAATCAAACAATAGTATTTTTTGCATTTCTGAATAGTTTCTACTAACAATTTCTACTCTTTATAATTCCCTCTGAAAATAATTTAACAGCAGCATCCCCATAAAGGAAACTACTTGATGAATAATCTAAGTGCTGCTGAAAAAATAATTGAGAAGTAGGCTAGAACAAAGTCAGTTCACTCTAACATATACCTGTGTCCCTTCCTTCTGCAAAGAAAAATGGAAAAAAACAGGTTATAGTTGGTCTTTCTGTCAGACAGTTTAAGGACTTTATTTTTTTTAATTTATTTTAAAGATTTATTTATTTGACAGAGATCACAAGTAGGCAGAAGGGCAGGCAGAGAGAGAGGAGGAAGCAGGCTCCCTGCCAAGCAGAGAGCCCAATGTGGGGCTCGATCCCAGGACCCTGGGATCATGACCTGAGTTGAAGGCAGAGGCTTTAACCCACTGAGCCACCCAGGCGCCCCTCTAAAGGAACTTTTAAGATATACACATAAAGTAATCACCAAAAAAAGATTGCCCATGCACAAAAATACTTAGATAAAAACTACAAATTTTAACTGGGTTATTTATTTCTAACACTTAAGTTACTAATATCATACGGAATATAGAACAGACCAGCTAAGTACTTGACATCAAAGCAACAGCTCAGCTAGGATGTTTAATAAGGTAACACAAGCAAGGCAGAACAATTGTCATATAGTAGGCAATTAATAAATTTAAACTAACTTTTTTCCAATAATCTAAAAAATACCATTGTGTTTGTCAAATAAACAAAATTAGAAAAATGAGCATACTTTTTATTCTATAATTATTTTACATAAAAATGAATCTAAACCTTGACCACCATTCTTATCTTCTAATTGCTGTATCATGATAATCAAACTTCCTAACATTTCCCATCTCCTAGCCAAATCATTTATAAAAAGCTATGAAATGTGTCATACATTTGATTTTCACCAAAAAACAAAATCTAAAAAAAGGTCAAGAAACCAAAAATTCGGGGGGAGGAGTCAAGATGGCAGAAAAGTAGCAGGAGATCAGCTAGATAGTTTATCAAACCATTCCAAACACCTACAAATCCAACAGGAGATCCAAGAGAAGAGCAACAATTCTAGAAACAGAAAATCGACCACTTTCTGAAAGGTAGGACCGGCAGAGAAGTGAATCCAAAGCGATGGAAAGATTGACCTCCTCGGGAGGGGCCAACTCCTGGCAAGTGGCAGAGCCACAGAGCACAAAATCAGGACTTTTAAAAGTCTGCTCCACTGAGGGACATCGCTCCAGAGGCTAAACCGAGGTGAAGCCCACGCAGCGACAGCATGGCCTAAGGTCCTGCGGTGTCATAGAAGGATCGGGGGGGTCTGAGTGTCACAGAGCTTACAGGTATTAGAGCGGGGAAGCTGGCTACAGAGACAGATCCGAGGAGTGAGCTCTCAACTTGGGGTTACCTTGAACCATAATCCGTGGCACAGGCCACTGCTCTGTGAGTGCGGTCCCCACAAGATCCAGGGAGACCACCCCTGGAGGAGCCCAGGGATCTGCAGGGTTCAGAGACTCCAGGCAGAACTGTACGCCGGAGACTGAGATGCTTGGTCACAGATTGGGTGAGCTCGAAGCACAGCCAGAGGCCAGGGAGATGGGAGTGATTGAGCAATTTTCTCCAAGCACGGCCAGAGGCCAGGGAGATGGGAGTGATTGAGCAATTTTCTCCAAGCACTGGCCAGAGGACCTGAGAGCTCAGGGCCCCTCTCCTCAATCAACCCTCAGAGAAAAGTGTGCAATCACTCCCGCCATTTTCATTCCTGTCCTTCGGAACTCTATGGAAAGCATTCAGAAACAAAAGTTCCGGAAAGCAAACCTTAGCGGACTACATAGCCCGGCCCCTGGTAAGAGCAGTGCAATTCCGCCTCGGGCAAAGACACTTGAGAATCACTACAACAAGCCTCTCCCCCAGAAGATCAAAAAGAAATCCAGCCAAGACCAAGTTCACTTATCAAGGAGAACAGCGGAATTACAGAAGAGGAAAGAGCAAAGCATGGAATTCATGGCTTTCTCCCAGTGATTCTTTAGTCTTGCAAAGTTAATTAATTTTTTAAAATTTCACTTCTTTTTCTTCTTCTAAATTTTTTTTAACTTTTACCCTTTCCTCTTTTAATGTTTTTAAACTAATTTATCTTAACAATAACTTTCATTAAAAAAAAATAATAATCTTTTTTGAACCTTCATTATTATAGTCAAATTTTATCCTTCATTGTATCTAACTTAATTTTTTGTATACACATAGGGCTTTTTCTTCTAAAAAATTTGGGGTATAACTTCTTTTAATAGATCAAAATACACCCTAAATCTAGCACTGGGCTTTTTCTAGTCTCCAGGCCAAGCAAATTCTCTCCACTTTCTTTTTCTTTATTCTCCCAACCAACTTACCTATCAACTCCTTTTTTTAGAGATTTAAAAAAAATTTTTTTTGCATCCTTATAGTCATATTCCATCCCTTCATTGTGTTTACCCTTATATATGTTTTTTATTCTTTAAAATTTTGGGAGGTAGTTTCTTCTAAGAGACCAAAATACTCTCAAAATTAAGTGGGTAACCCTGTTCTAGTCACCAGTCTAATGTATATGTATTTTTTGTTTTTGTTTTTGTTTTTTATGTTTTCTTTATTTGTATTTTTTTTTTTTAGATTTTTTTTTCCCTGTACTTCTTTTTACCCCCTGTCTTCCCCCCATGATTTGGGGTCTCTTCTGATTTGGTTAAAGCACATTTTCCTGGGGTCTCTGCCACCCTTTTAGTATTTTATTTGTTCCTTCATATATTCTTACCTGAACAAAATGACAAGGCAGAAAAACTCACCACAAAAAAAAGAACAAGAGGCAGTACCGAAGGCTAGGGACCTAATCAATACGGACAATGGTAATATGTCAGATCTAGAGTTCAGAATGACGATTCTCAAGGCACTAGCCAGGCTCAAAAAGGCATGGAAGATATCAGAGAAACACGTCTGGAGAGCCAAAAGCCCTTTCTGGAGAAATAAAGGAACTAAAATCTAACCAAGTTGAAATCAAAAGAGCTATTAATGAGGTGCAATAAAAACTTGAGGCTCTTACTGCTAAGATAAATGAGGCAGAAGAAAGAATTAGTGATATAGAAGACCAAATGGCAGAGAATAAAGAAGCTGAGCAAAAGAGAGACAAAACACTACTGGACCACAAAGGGAGAATTTGAGAGATAAGTGATACCATAAGACAAAACAACATGAAAATAATTGGGATTCCAGAAGAAGAATAAAGAGAGAGGGGAGCAGAAGGTATATTGGAGAGAATTATTGGAGAGAATTTCCCTAATACAGCAAAGGGAACAAGCATCAAAATCCAGGAGGTACAGAGAATCCCCCTCAAAATTAATAAGAATAGGTCCACACCTCGTCACCTGATAGTAAAATTTACAAGTCTTAGTGACAAAGAGAAAATCCTGAAAGCAGCCCGGGAAAAGAAGTCTATAACATACAAGGGTAAAAACAATAGATTGGCAGAAGACTTATCCACAGAGGCCTGGCAGGCCAGGAAGAACTGCCATGATATAGTCAGAGCACTAAACAAGAAAAACATGCAGCCAAGAATACTATATCCAGCGAGGCTATCATTGAAAATAGAAGAAGAGATCAAAAGCTTCCAGGAAAAACAAAAACTGAAAGAATTTGCAAACACCAAACCAGTTCTACAGGAAATATTGAAAGGGGTCCTCTAGCAAAGAAAGATCCTAAAAGTAGTAGATCAGAAAGGAACAGAGACAATATACAGTAACAGTCACCTTATAGGCAATACAATGGCACTAAATTGATATCTCTCATAGTTACCCTGAATGTAAATGGGCTAAATGCCCCAATTAAAAGACACAGTGTATCAAAATGGATTAAAAAAAAAAAACCCATCAATATGCTAACTAGAAGAAGCTCACTTTAGACCCAAAGACACCTCCAGATTGAAAGTGGGGGGGGGGTGGAAAACAATTTACCATGCTAAAGGACATCAGAAGAAAGCAGGGGTGTCAATCCTTACATCAGACCAATTAGATTTTAAGCCAAAGACTACAATAAGAGATGAGGAAGGACACTATATCATACTCAAAGGGTCTGTCCAACAAGAAGATCTCACAATTTTAAATATCTATGCCCCTAACATGGGAGCAGCCAACTATATAAACCAATTAATAACAAAATCAAAGAAACATATCGACAATAATACAGGAATAGTAGGGGACTTTAACACTCCCTTCACTGAAATGGACAGATCATCCAAGCAAAAGATCAATGAGAAAATAAAGGCCTTAAATGACACACTGGAAAACATGGACATCACAGATATATTCAGAACATTTCATCCCAAAGCAACAAAAAACACATTCTTCTCTAATGCACAAGGAACATTCTCCAGAATAGATCACATCCTGGGTCATAAATCAGGTCTCAACCAGAATCAAAGGATTGGAATCATTCCCTGCAGCATATTTTCAGACCACAATACTCTGAAGCTAGATCTCAATCACAAGAGGAAATTTGGAAAGAATCCAAATACATGGAGACTAAACAGCATCCTTCTAAAGAATGAATGGGTCAACCAGGAAATTAAAGAAGAATTGAAAAAACTCATGGAAACAAATGATAATGAAAACACAATCATTCAAAATCTGTGGGACACAACAAAGGCACAACTGAACCAGGAAGAAATAGAAAACCTGAACAGACCCATAACCAGTAAGGAGATTAAAACAGTCATCAAAAATCCCCAAACAAACAAAAGCCCAGGGCCAGACAGCTTCCCAGGGAAATTCTACCAAACATTTAAAGAAGAATTAATTCCTATTCTCCTGAAACTGTTCCAAAAAATAGAAATGGAAGGAAAACTTCCAAACTCATTTTATGAGGCCAGCATCACCTTGATCCCAAAACCGGACAAGGATCCCCTTGATGAACACAGATGCAAAAATTCTCACCAAAATACTAGCCAACAGGATTCAACAGTACATTAAAAGGATTATCCACCATGACCAAGGGGGATTTATTCCAGGGCTGCAAGGTTGGTTCAACATCCACAAATCAATCAATGTGATACAATACATTAATAAAAGAAAGAACAAGAACCATATGACTTTCTCAATAGATGCTGAAAAAGCATTTGACAAAGTGCAGTCCCTTCCTGATCAAAACTCTTCAAAGTATAGGGATAGAGGGCACATACCTCAATATTATCAAAGCCATCTAAGAAAAACCCACTGCAAATATCATTCTCAATGGAGAAAAACTGAAATCTTTTCCACTAAGGTCAGGAACATGGCAAGGATGAGCGTTATCACCACTGCTATTCAACGTAGTACTACAAGTCCTAGCCTCAGCAATCAGACAACCAAAAGAAATTAAAGGCATCTAAATTGGCAAAGAAGAAGTCAAACGATCACTTTTTGCAGATGATATGATACTATATGTGGAAAACCCAAAAGGCTCCACTCCAAAAGTGCTGGAACTTGTACAGGAATTCAGTAAAGTGTCAGGATATAAAATTGATGCACAGAAATCAGTTGCATTTCTTTGCACCAACATGACAGAAGAAAGAAAAATTAAGGAGTCAATCCCATTTACAATTGCACCCAAAACCATAAGATACCTAGGAATAAACCTAACCAAAGAGGCAAAGAATCTATACTCAGAAAACTATAAAGTACTCATGAAAGAAATTGAGGAAGACACAAAAGAAATGAAAAAACGTTCATGCTCCTGGATTGGAAGAACAAATATTGTGAAAATGTCTATGCTACCTAAAGCAATCTACACATTTAATGCAATCCCTATCAAAATCCCATCCATTTTTTTTTTCAAAGAAATGTAACAAATAATCCTAAAATTTATATGGAACCAGAAAAGACCTCGAATAGCCAAAGGAATATGGAAAAAGAAGGCCAAAGGTTGGTGGCATCACAATTCCGGACTTCAAGCTCTATTACAAAGCTGTCATCATCAAGACAGCATGGTACTGGCACAAAAACAGACACACAGATCAATGGAACAGAACAGAGAGCCCAGAAATAGACTCTCAACTCTATGGTCAACTAATCTTTGACAAAGCAGGAAAGAATGTTCAATGGAAAAAAGACAGCCTCTTCAACAAATGGTGTTGGGAAAATTGGACAGCCACATGCAGAAAAATGCAACTGGACCATTTCCTCATACCACACAAGAAAATAGACTCAAAATGAATGAAGGACCTCAGTGTGCGAAAGGAATCCATCAAAATCCTTGAGAACACAGGCAGCAACCTCTTTGAGCTCAGCCGCAGCAACTTCTTCCTAGGAACATCGCCAAAGGCAAGGGAAGCAAGGGCAAAAATGAACTATTGGGACTTCATCAAGATCAAAAGCTTTTGCACAGCAAAGGAAACAATTAACAAAACCAAAAGACAACTGACAGAATGGGAGAAGGTATTTGCCAACGACATATCAGATAAAGAGCTAGTATCCAAAATCTATAAAGAGCTTAGCAAACTCAACACCCAAAGAACAAATCATCCAATCAAGAAATGGGCAGAGGATAGGAACAGACATTTCTGCAAAGAAGACATCCAGATGGCCAACAGACACATGAAAAAATGCTCCACACCACTTGGCACCAGGGAAATACTAATCAAAACGACAATGAGATACCATCTCACACCAGTCAGAATGGCTAAAATTAACAAGTCAGGAAATGACAGATGCTGGAGAGCATGCAGAGAAAGGGGAACCCTCCTACACTGTTGGTGGGAATGCAAGCTGTTACAACCACTATGGAAAACAGCATTGAGGTTCCTCAAAAAAGTTGAAAATAGAGCTACCCTATGACCCAGCAATTGCACTACTGGATATTTACCCTAAAGATACAAATGTAGTGACCCGAAGGGGCATGAGCACCCGAATGTTTATAGCAGCAATGTCCACAATAGCCAAACTATGGAAAGAACCTAGATGCCCATCAACAGATGAATGGATAAAGAAGTGGTATATATACACAATGGAATACTATGGAGCCATCAAAAGAAATGAAATCTTGCCATTTGCAATGACGTGGATGGAACTAGAGGGTATTATGCTTAGCGAAATAAGTCAATCAGAGAAAGACAACTATCATATGATCTCCCTGATACGAGGAAGTGGAGATGCAAGGTGGGGGGTTTGGGGGGTAGGAAAAGAATAAATGAAACAAAATGGGATCAGGAGAGAGACAAACCATAAGAGACTCTTAATGTCCCCAAACAAACTGAGGGTGCCAGAGGAGGGGATTCAGGAGAGGGTGGTGGGGTTATGGACACTGGGGAGGGTATGTGCTATGTTGAGTGCTGTGAAGTGTGTAAACCTGGCAATTCACAGACCTGTACCCCTAGGGCTAATAATACATTATATGTTTATTAAAAATTTTTAAAAATAAATACATAAATAAATAGACACCAAAAATTCCTCAGTTACTAAAAACACATTCAAAATAACTTCACTCTTCTGAAATCCAAAGAAGTGGTTTAGCATATATGATTAAAATATGGATATGGAGAACACTCATTTGGCATCATAATGAATTCTAGGCCATGTATGTTCTGTCATCATAAACCAAGCAATTACAGGAATCAGACATTTCTCTTGAGCTTACTTTAAAAGGTTTCTGATTTCACAAACAATGATATGTTTATCTTTGTATCCCCAGGGCCTCTGGCACAACCTGGTACATAACATTGTAGGTAATCACTCAACTACTCACAAAATGGACAATGATACTTCATTTGGGAGAGAAGATGCAATTCCTGTTATCTCTATGTAACATCATTAGATCACTCCCCTCCCCACTCTAAGACCTTTGGAAAGGAGATAAAAATCAGGCAACTAAATAAAAATACAGTTAGACAATTTTAGAAGAATAGCAGTTAGTAAAGAGAAGAGTATTTGGTCATAAAAGGGTTCAGAAAATAAGCAAAGAAAAAAAAAGCCATTAAGAATTACAGAGAAAAATGACAGGGCACCTGGGTGGCTCAGTGGGTTAAAGCCTCTGCTTCCGCCTCAGGTCGTGATCCCAGGGTCCTGGGTTAGAGCCCCGCATCAGGCTTTCTGCTCAGCAGGGAGCATGCTTCCTCCTCTCTGTCAGCCTGCCTCTCTGCCTACTTGTGATCTCTGTCTGTCAAATAAATTAAAAATCTTTGAAAAAAAAATAAGAAATATAGAGAAAAATGAAAGGGAGGATATAGGAATGGTAGGTAGTAGGAATAAGGAATAGTTCCTACACTACAATTGTCAACAGCAGAAATTAGTGAAGACTTAGGGCTCAAATGGAAAGCTTCAGCTAATCAGAAAGAAGCAAAACCAGAACACCATAGATTAAGGAGAGAAATATAAGGGTATTCAGAAAAATTAAAGTCTGATACATATTATTTAACAAAATAATATAAATAGCCCAAGGTCTTGAGGTTTGTTTTTGTTTTTACTAACAGTTTTATATGTAAAGTTCACTTTTCTTTAAAAAAAATGTAGCATTTTTGGTGTAACTTCTAAAAAATGACTAATCATATCTATTTGTGAAAATATTTATTCTTTCAGAATAGCAGCTGTGAGTACTTTTATTTTTTCCAATATTTACCGAAAATAACTTCAAAAGACTCTGATGACTGAGAAGACAATCTTCATTATTCCCAATGAATACAGAGCATAGATGTTCTAAACTGTTTTGTGGATTATCCTATTGTATGTCCTCTCTCCATAAAAGCATCTCAAATTTTAGTTCTAGATTATCTCAAAAGTTTGGAAAAAAATAAACAGTATTTCATAAAGTTTTCTGGAAATATTTCTATTTGACATAGAACATAATATCTATACTGACTTGAGAGGGAACAGAGAAAGAAGGTTGTCTTAGAGTCTGTGTTTCCTGGCTTACTAATGTCAGGACAACACTGGACAAATTATATGAACTGATTTGGTGGATTCAATTTTTCCCCTCCCTATTATTCATGAAGAAGTCTAGAAATTGAACAGAAGCAAATAGGCATAGCACCTTTCATTGTCTGTTAACATAAGACAATTTTTAACATAGCCCAGGGCAGGGAAAGGCAGATGCTCTTATGTTATAATAAGGCCAGAGTTATTAGTTATTTGTTTGTTACAAATAAGGTCAAAGTTATGTTAATGGAAGGAATATGAATTTCTTCTAGAGACCAGATGGGGACCTTTAGAAATAAATGAGTCATCACAGCAGGAGGCGTGTTTGATTTCAGATATTTGGGTGAAAACAAGCTACAGCCTAGGAGTGAAAACCCCTGCTCCACAATATCCTCTATTTCCTCTTTCTAAATAAAAAAAAAAAAAGTCCTCATTACATGTCTCTAACACAGCCCAAAGACACAAATGTTAGTACAAAGTGTCGCCCTCTGCAGGGCCACCAGGAAACCACCAACATAAGGGAGAAAAGCTTTTAGCTACTGCTGTAGGCTGCAAAATCTGAGACATAAGAGTTAAATGGGATCAGAGTGGTTGGGAAATCCCATGTATCTGTTTATATGTGTGCTTAGGGTGGGGAAGGGGGCCGTCCAGACCAGAGGGAAAAAGGTTAAAGGGAGATGACTGAGGGAAAGGGACAGAAAATGGAGAAATTAAAGTTTAACATGGTCAGGTGGAACCTGTACCCATTCTACACCTCACAACCTAAGCAAACTAAGTGATCCTGATGTGACAAGAAGTCAAGTAGCTAAGCACCTTATCTTCCATCTACACAACTAATAACTAACTTCGGTCAGCTACCTGAAGCCTGGAGGAAATTCCTCAAATTTCTCTTAATGGTCTCTATATTTATTTTGGGAATAGGCGCTTACAGCAGAATCTGGAGTACAGAGGTTATAGCTCCCATGCCATGATCATCAGTGGACTTTGGCAGCATCCTTCATGTGTTTTACTAGCAATGGGATCCACCCACAAGGCCAAGTTAGGTAGACCAGTCATCCCTTTTTCCCCCTCTTCCAAAAAGTGGCTCAGGGCAACAGAGGCATGAGGATGGGAGAGTAAAAGAAAGACCACTACACAGATTACAGAGAATGTTATTTCTCTTGAAATAGGGCTATCCTCGGTATCAGATTCTGCAAATGTAAAACAGTGATCACCAGAAAAATTTCTTCCCTTGCCAGAGCCTTTCAAATACCACAATTATAGTTCTTCAAAAAGAAAAAAAAAGGGGGGGGTGATCTACACTGAGTAATGAACAATACTACAAAATCTTAGATTCTTCAGGAGAGCAAAAAATACATATAAATGTATTTATTAAGGAAAAAAAGACAAAATAAAAGACAACTGTAATATTCTCTAGGTTTTCAGGGAGGTGATACATTTTAATAGTACTTACAAGTTGTTTCTATATGTTATTACTGTTCCATGAGAGATTATACCTGGTCAGTGACTCCAAGGCAAAGACCTTAACATAGTGCACACTTAACATCTGATTACTAAAATACCCTTGAATGAAAAGAGTATCAAATAGACTAGAAAGAGACTAGCAAATTAAAAAATGTGAATTAGTTTTATAAAGCTCCCCTCAAGTTGACCAAGAGGCAAGTGCCATCAAAGAAATATTTAGAATTTTTGGCAAAATTAAATATAAATACAACCTACAGAGTTTCTTTTCCTTATATGAAAGAATAAAGCATTGACATAGAATATATATATATATAAACATATCTATACATGTGTAATATGCAAACAAATTTGATTTGGAACTGTATTTTAATGTCTCAGCAGACAAAAATCATTTTAAGTAAAACCTCAGTGTTAAGGTTTTTCTGACTTAACAATGGAATCAAGAAATTAGAATAAATGAATGGTGTGCCTAGGGTCATGACAGGATGGAAGCTATTTTTACTGGAGAAAACAAATAAGGGAGAAGGAAACAAAGTTCAAAGATTTTTAGTTTGTTTTTTTTTTAAAGTTTACCAGTTAAAATCTAAGATTAAATTTTGTATCTATAATTTCTGTTGTCATGGAAGTATAGCTTGAAAATAAACAAACTGGACAAAAATATTTTTAAATCCAGATCACATAAGAAGCCATACAGTATGATCCATTTCACACTCTCCTTATTTTCAAGGTTGTCATATATATAAACTTCTAAACCTACTCTTGAGGTGCTAAGGATACCAATAAAAGAAGTCAGAATACCAATAAAAGACCCACTGAGGAGCAAACCATAGTTCTCTTAACTACACAGAACAAACTGAGGGTTGCTGGGGGAAGGGGTAAGTGGGTGATGGATATTAAGGAGGGCATGTGTTGTGATGAGCACTGGGTATTGTACATTAACTGATGAATCACTAATTTACTCCTGATACCAGTATTACGCTATATGCTCAGTAACTAGAATTCAAATAAAAACTTGAAATAAAAAGAACTGAGGAACAGTCTCATAATCTGATCCCATCTTAATTTCTCCCGTATCTAAGCCATGTTTTTCCGAAGAATCGAATGGCTGATACCATGTAATTATAGCAGAGACCGGCTTGAAAATCTGGGTTTATTCCTTTGAAAGAACCCTTATTTCCTTATTTTTGTGTCTTTTTCTCTCCCAAACCATTCTAACCATAAAATACAAACCAAGCAGGGAGAGCTAGTTCACGCTTATAAAGTTTTTTCTGTTAACATTTTTCAAACATTACCTCAATTGGTCCACAGCCCTAGTGGAATTTAAATATTTCAATATACCCTTCGTATAAGTATTATTGCAGTTGAATACTCTACAACTTTCAACATTATAATTCCTTATTTTTCTTTCATTACTAATGGAAAGTTTCTGCAATTTGCCTGGACTTTGTCGTTTCCATTCCTTTCTGGGATATGCTTGCTAAATTCAGTGTTGACAAAAAACTAAATACTGAAAGCAGAGTGTTCCCAGGAGTGACAATGTTAATATTCAGCATTTCTGTTGATATCCACAATTTGTCTCTATCAACCTTGCACAGACACATTCCTATACTGGGGGATAATGTATATGTGAAATTTAAAAATAAAAAGTAGTTGTTTTTATAAGCAATGACGTATCTCTAACATGGGACTATCTTTTTAGGTTTTTGTTTTAACACTGAAGAGTGTGATGGATGTAAAGATTCACATGCTCCATTGTTGCAGATGTTGTTGAAAGAAACGGTGTTGTTAAGACTGAGGAGGCATAACAGGCTGGAAGGGGGAGATGGCAGACTTGAATAAAATAATGTAATAAATTATGGCATATAATTATTTTCTGGAAAAAAAAACACATGTTGGATAAATGAAGCAAGCTCCAAAACTATATGGATATTACAGTTTTAAGTAATCAACTCCCACAAGCATGTACATTACACAGGATGGACAGTATTATTTTTGAGTATAAGAGGTATTCAGCTTTTCTCTTTTTTTTTCATTCGTTTTTTTTTTTACATTTCAGGTCAACTTTCTATTGACTTATCTTTAAGCTCACTGATACTTTACAATCTACTGATGAACCCCCTTCATTTCTGTTAATGTTTTCTGTTAATGTTTTCTGATTTCCAGCATTTCCTTTTGATTCCCTTAGAGTTTTCACATATCTGCTCAAGTTATCCATCTGTTCTTGGATGTTGTCAATTTTTCCATTAGGACCCTTAGCATATTTATCAGAATTCCAAAATCTCAGCCATACATAAGCCTGGTTCTGATACTTGTTTTGTCTTTTCAGACTTTTTTTTTTTTTCTTTTGGCCGCTTAGCCTGCCTTACAATTTTCCATTGAAAGCCAGGTATGCTCCCCAGGGCTAATAGTACATTATATGTTAATTAAAAAATTTTTTTAAAAAAGAAAGAAAGAAAGAAAGCCAGGTATGACTTACTAAGTAAAAGGAATGGAAGTAAATAATCCTTCAGTCTGAGGTTTTATGCTTATCTGGCTAAGAGGCTGTGTTTGCTCCATACTTCAGGTGTAGTATCACAGGCAAGCTTCCTCCTGTGTCCCTGGTTTTGTTTCCTTTGTTGTCTTTGGGTTTCCCTAGAGAGTCCTTCTTAAACAAGGACTAGTTATTTGAGATGTAATTTCCTATCATTTTTCAGGAGCCCCACTGATGTGATTGTAGGTCTGTGTGTGGTGAGGCTGTAGTCTTTTACTAAGACCATATCTCTGAACTATGACCTTCACAAGTGCTTCTCAGTTTGGGTTTATGTTTTTCCTTTCCCCGAGGTGAGACAGGAAGGCTAGAGGGAGCAAATTCAGGTATTTTCCTTCCTCAGACTAGGTTAGATTTTGGTAAAATCCAAATTGGACTCTGGTAAAAAGAGTTTCCCTTGAGGACAGGCCTTTTGTCAGAGAACCAAAGCTCTAAGATTGCTTCAAGATGGTTGCTTCTCCCTTCTCTCTGATCTAAATATGGAGGAAATTTTTGCTCCAGCATATCTCCTTAAGAACATGTTGGGGAACCTGGAGATAAAACACAAGAAAGTGTGGGAGCCTTCCTATGGGTGTATGCACTAATGTTGCGCTCTCTCCACGTAGTTCATGCTCAGTGTCCGACAATTAGTTAATTATCCTTCAAGCGTTCTTACCAAGTTGCATGAATAGCTTCACCTTCAGGTAAATTATGATTCTTTGTGCTTGCCTGTCTCTGCAATTTTAGGGTCAGCAGTTTGCCTTGTGACTTCACTGATCTGATAAATCCACAGGGCTGTGAATTTTTAGCTTGTTCAGTTTTTTTTCTCATTGCAAGAATGGGAGTTAAGGCTTCTAAATTCTTTATGTACTGGACTTAGCTTTATAAATGTTACTTTAAGGAACTATTCATCCCCATTTGCTTATAAGGATTGACAATATTCTTTAATCATATTAAAAATCTGATTACTCAGAGATTATAAGCCAGTCACCCATTTATCCTACTGTCGGTGTTATGAAAACTCATAGACTTTATTTTCCTAACCTGCTGAGAAACAGTTCTGCTGATCTTCACAACACATATCCTGACACCTAGTTTAAGCTTTGATCTGAAAAAGCTTCTTTGTGGCTTAAGACATGTCTGGTATTCACCAATATGTAAATACTTTGATTGGAAAGAACTTCTGGGAGATCATTGAATGTGATTAGCAAGTCTCTCTGTATTATATTTTGCCCGAGGCAGAATACTAACTGTTAATTGAGAGATTGCCTTCTCCTCTGAAAATCTATGAAAGAAACAGTTAATCATTAGAAGCCGGAAAGCAAGCCTACTGTTTTCTTTAAATGCCATTCCCTGAAAATACTTTCCCCTAATTTAGCAGACGCTGGTGCTAAGTGCCAAAACACTGCATACCAAAAGTTAAGTAAATGACCTTGAGACAATTAATGAGTGGATAATTAAAAAGTAACTGTTTAAAAAGTACGTAAATGTTTTCATAGTAAAGTCACCCTTGAAAAATGATCCTGTTGCTAAGTGTTGCAATGTAATCATCATTCATGACAGTCAAACTAAAAGATTTTTCTTTTGGCTGCTGTTTTTAAGTTACTTATTATATAGTACATTTGGCACCATTCACACAGTCAAAACAGATTATTTCTACTTTTAAAACATTGTTATCAAACAGACTGAGTCACCACATTTTCACATACCCACTTTGAGCCAATACTTTAAATATTTTTTTATATAAAATGACAGGAGAGAATTATAATAAGCTGCAAGAAATGTCACTCAGTATTTGTCCACAGTAAGAAGAAAATGCCTTATGGAGAAAATCACATAAAGGGAAAAAAATATAACTAAAACTCTAAGGGGGGGTGGGAACTAATGATGTGTGAAAATTTAATAGGCTTCAATACGCCTACTATGCTGTACTTCATTGGTTAAAGAATGGTAGAAGCAGCAGTTCTCCAAGTAAAGTGAATAAGGGTTATTAGCAATAATAATGGTTTGCTAGCTGATAAATTTGCAGATTAAGCAACCTCTGCCAAGGAAGTTAGTAATATTTCAAAGATATTGCTCAAAGGAGAATGCAATGGGTCTTTTATTTTTATATCAAGAAAGCTGGACTTTTTACCAAACTGTGTGGCAGAAATCTTGCCTCTCTCATTTTTCAATTTAAGGGTGGTAAGACTTCTACCCAGTACTGAAAATTTTATGACATTTCAGTCATTCAATCATATAATGTTCTATAGTTATACTCCAACCGTCTGCTATTCTGCTCTTCTTGTTAAAGATCACATCAGAAAAAGCAACAACCTATTTTATATCCAGATCAGTTTTATCATAAAAATCATGAATAATGTATGTAAGTTCCCCCTCCAGAGTTGCATTTTTGCCATTTTTGTAATGAAAATAAATAGCTAGTGCTAAATTTTCAGAATGTCCATTATGTTTTCGACATTTGAGTTTTCATTAGACAAAATGCCTTTAGGAAAAGGCCTTTGGAAATTTCATAATGAAACCCTAGAGGGCCAACTGTTCTAATGAGCTAGTCTGATGGTTAGAAACACAGACATGCACCAGCCACATGATTACTTTGTTGGTAACGCTGGGAATACAAGAAGAGTCTCACGAACATGATTCCAGGGGTGAGTGCACTGTGCATGGGGTTTAATCTTACCTATGCAGCTTGCTGAGCAGTCTATCAAAGTACCTGGTTCCATGATCATTTAATGGAATCCAGAACCCCTCAAATTATGTAAGTATGATCCTTTTTTTTTTTTATATTTTATTTATTTATTTGACAGAGAGAGATCACAGTAGACAGAGAGGCAGGCAGAGAGAGAGATAGGGAAGCAGGCTCCCTGCTGAGCCGAGAGCCCGATGCGGGACTCGATCCCAGGACCCTGAGATCATGACCTGAGCCACCCAGGCGCCCCAGTATGATCCTTTTTTTATCACAACTACTACTTGGCCTACAGCAGTCACTATCACTTACTCCATGAGCACCAGTGTTAGTAGCAACTCTAGGTACTAGCCAATTTGGCTAAAATACCAAAATTTGCAGGAAAACATTCACATATATCGTACCTAAATGACATGGGAGTGTTATTTTCCAGATCCTATCATGAAAGGCACAAGCAAAGTATCCGGGGAAGAGGAAGGACTACACTTTGACAACAGCTTCACTTTGTCCAGAGAGGCTGCGTCCAGCGAGCCAGGAGGGATCTAGCCCAGGGTTTCTGAGTGCCTGAGCCAGAGTCCTTCTACATCAGGGGCAATTTAGGAAGCATAAGGCCAATACCTGAGACTAGAGGACAAAGAACTCCAGTCAGTTTGGAGGCTTTCTCATAAAGATAATGATCACAATTTATCATATCACCCTGGCAGAGTCAAGATAAGAATCACACCCAGGTTTTAAAGTTGAAGAGGATGATGGTGAAAATGGATACTCCTAAACCACAGAAAACTCCTAGACCATGGGTTCTTAAACTTTGCTGTACGCTTGATCCACATAAATGTTGTTTACATAAAACTGTTGGGAAAAATTATTTGAGGAGTAGATACTAAGCAGTTTCCTCCAAGATACAGAGCAAAGGCTCTTCAAGTGTATTTTATAACAGTTTATATCCAAGCCCCATTCCCTTTCACTTCTCTACCTAAAAAGAATGTCTGGCAGGCATAAACGTTTCTCTCTTTCCTTCCCATTTGACATCTGGTCTTTAAGAGAACCTACGGTGTTTCTAATTTGCCATGTAAAGGAGACTAGTGACTTGCAGAAGAGGCAACCAGGGGCATCTGATTTCCGCCCCTGAAATATGGAGCTTGCCCATATAAATTAACAGTTCTTTTCCAGTGGTTTTCCGAGTGTGATCCCAGAAGAGGAACTTAAAAGACCACCTGAGAATATTTTAGAAAGGCAAATTTATGCAGACCTATTAAATTAGCAACTCTGGGGGGGTGAAGCCTGGCAACCTGTATTTTAATAAACCATCTAGATGATTTTGTTGCATTCCGAAGTTTGAGCAGCACTGATCTTTACAATAATTTACATGAATTCTTCACTCTTTTTCTTCTGAATTGGTGAACAGCCCTATAATAAATACGTGGATTTAAAAAAATCAGATTTTAGGGGCGCCTGGGTGGCTCAGTGGGTTAAGCCGCTGCCTTCCGCTCGGGTCATGATCCCAGGGTCCTGGGATTGAGCCCCGCATAGGGCTCTCTGCTCAGCAGGGAGCCTGCTTCCTCCCCTCTCTCTGCCTGCCTCTCTGCCTGCTTGTCATCTCTCTCTGTCAAATAAATTAAAAAAAAAAAATCAGATTTTAAAAAAAAAAATCAGATTCAATTATCTGTGTTCTAAATTGTTACCCAAATACAAATGCTGCCCTGTCTTGTCTGTAGATTTTACTCAGTTTTCTAAGTCAGAGGGAATATTTGTTCTGATTCTCACTAAAAGTAATCTTTTAAGGACCTGAACAAAGAGCTCACATTCCCAGAGGTTTTCTGAACCAGGGAAATTTTGTAGCACACCCCCTTTCTGTCTGCTACCTTGTAGATCATTTGCAGTAGCCACAGGAGAAAAGAGTCTCAAATCAAGAGAGCTCAAGTTAGTTGTTGGCTCTCCCTGAAACTAGAAGCATGACATCACAATTTTATTAGCTTCAATTTCACATGAAGTGGGAATAATAAAAAATAAAGTAAAATGAAAATACAAGTAACCTCCCATGGTAGCAAATGAAAAAGATGATTTACATGGGGGAGAAGTTCTACAAAAAATGTGCACATTTTATCTAGTAATTCTGTTGTCTTAATCTATTCTGTAGTGTGTAGAATAATGTCTGCTCTCCCCTCAATGTCTTTCCACATCCTAATCCCCAGACCTTCGAGGTACTATCTGACATGGTGAAAGGGACTTGGCAGATGTGATTAAGGTTAAGAACCTTAACATGGGGAGAATATCCTGGATTACCCAGGGAGGCCCAATCTAATTATAGGAATTCTTATAAGCAAAGAATTGTTCCCAGTTGCTATCACAGGTTATGAACAGAAGAGTGATCAGAGTGCTGGATCTTGCTGGCTTTCAAGATGGAAGAAGAGGGCCATATGCCAAGGAATGCAGGAAGCTTCTCAATGTTGGGAAAGACAATGAGATAAGTTTTCCCCTAAAGCCTCCCAAAGGGAATATAGCTTGGCTGACACCTTGATTTTATACCTGTGACATGCTGGATTTTTGACCCCCCCCAAACCATAAGATAATAAATTTTTGTTATTTTAAGGCACTAAAGCGTAGGTAAGTCACTATGGTAGTAATAGGAAACTAATATATATCCCTATGCTTATGCTCTTCAAGCTACTTTGAGATGTAAAACTGTGCTATGCCACCCCCATAATTTTACAGAGCCACGGACATCCAGGTGGATCCCTGACCATATTAGCAGTTCAGAGCACCAAGATTATAAGACGTAGGCAAGGGAGTTACAACGGGTAAGCAGGGTGTATCCTTCTTTCACTGAATCAGAGGGAACTCGCCTGAAGAAAACGGAGGTAAATCACTATTGGCAATGACCCTGGACCTTTAAACTATTCAACCTGTTTTTTGAAAAAGATGCCCCCCGCCCCAATCCCACCCTTGCCCTGCAAGACTTGAAAACTGTATCGCTTTAGCTGCCCTAGGCACCACAAAACTGAGGTATGCTTACCGTCAGTTTCCCCTTGGAGCAATTAGATATCATTGGATATAGAAGAAAAATAAGTTGTGTTTTTTTGAAAGATTTTGTTTATTTATTTGACAGTTGGAGATCAAAGGAGGCAGAGAGGCAGGCAGACAGAGAGGAGGAAGCAGGCTCCCTGGTGAGCGGAGAGCTCGATTCAGGACTCGATCCCAGGACCCTGGGATCATGACCTGAGCTGAAGGGAGAGGCTTTAATCCATTGAGCCACCCAGGTGCCCCGAACAATGAGTTTTTGAAAGTGTCTAAATGACTTCCGTTCACCTAACACTGTAAGCAAAGAGTATGAGACACAGACAACGTGCTTATTGATCACTGAGCAAAATATGCATCCAATTGCCTCACCAGCAGAAATATTCTAATAGTTTTTGAAAAAAAATTGAAATATACTATACTGATACAGTTTTTCCAGGACTGCAAACCTCCAGAATCTCATTTTTAGAATTAAGATTTACAATTCTAGTATTTTACATACAAACAGGAATATTAACTGAGCAAAATGGGAGCTTATAAAAAAGTTTTAAGTACCTTCTCTACAGACTATGAGAATTATTTGCAAGACACTTGTGGATGGCTGTCATGGCCTGGTGTCCTCACATGATGGAACAAGCTATCATGTCTCTTTCATAAGGACACTAAATCCTTTTCGTGAAGGCACCACCCTTATGATTTATTACTTCCCAAAGGCCCCACCTGCTAATATCACCACATTGGGGGTTAGAATTACAACATCTGGGGGGGAGGGGCAAGATGGCAGAGAAGTAGGAGACCCTGTTTCGACCAGTCCCCTAAAGTGAGCTAAATATCTACCAGAAGCCTCTGGACACCTAAGAAATCAGCCTGAGATGTAAAATTATACATTCCGGGATCTCTATGGGAGCAGAAGATCAGTGGAGAGGTAAAGCAGAGTGGGAAGGCTCTGACTGATACCTTAGGATAAACAGAAGGGGGAAGGAGCCACCAGAAGTGACCCACTGGAAAGTAATACTCCAATATGAAAGTGCGCTGTGACTGAGGACCAGCATTAACTTAGAGACTGGTTAAAAACACTCAAAATGAGCAAAAGACCTTAAGCGGCAACTGGTGGAATCGGGTAGTCACAGGCACAGGCCTAAGCCCACGGTCCCAGGCCTGTCACCACCAGCAACCACCTGTGCCAGAGAGAGCCTGGAATACACCAACTCTTTACACCTTGCAGAACTGGAAAATCAACAACAAATTAAGCCAACCCCATGCACAAGAAGGGAAATAATTAAGATTAGAGCAGAGATCAATGAGTTAGAAACTAGAGCTACAGTAGAGAACATCAACGAAACTAGAAGCTGGTTCTTTGAAAGAATCAGTAAGATCGATAAACCACTGGCTAAACTAATCCAAACAAAAAGAGAAAGGACCCAAATTAATAAAATTGTGACTGAAAGGGGAGAGATCATGACTAACACCAAGAAAATAGAAACAATCATCAGAAATTATCATCGACAGTTATATGCCAATAAGTTAAACAACCTAGAAGAAATGGATGCATTCCTGGAAACATATAAACTTTCAAAATTGAAACAGAAAGAAACTGACAACCTGAATAGACCAGTATCTAGAAACGATATTGAAGCAGTGACCAAAAACCTCCCAAAAAATAAGAGCCCAGGACCTGACGGATTCCCTGGGGAATTCTACCAAACATTCAATGAAAAAATAATACCTATTCTCCTGAAGCATTTCAAAAAATAATACCAATTCTCCTGAAGCTGTTCAAAAAATTTCTGTTCAAAAAACAGAAGGAAAACTTCCAGACTCCTTCTATGAAGCCAGCATACCCGGATTCCCAAACCAGGCAAAGACCCCATCAAGAAGGAGAATTTCAGACCAAGATCCCTGATGAATATGGATGCCAAGATTCTCAACAAGATCCTAGTTAATAGGATCCAATAGTACATTAAAAAGATTATCCACGGGCGCTTCTCTGCCTTCAGCTCAGGTCATGATCCCAGGGTCCTGGGATTGAGCCCGGAATCGGGCTCTCTGCTCAGCAAGGAGCCTGCTTCCTCCTCTCTCTCTGCCTGCTTCTCTGCCTACTTGTGATCTCTGTCTGTCAAATAAATAAATAAAATCTTTAAAAAAAAAAAAAAGATTATCCACAATGACTATTTTCCCTGGGATCCAAGGATGCTTCAACATTCGCAAATCAATCAATATAATAGAAAAAATCAGTAAGAGAAGAGAGGACCATGTGGTTCTTCTCTCAATTGATGCAGAAAAAGCATTTGACAAAATACAGCATCCATTCCTGATTAAAACTCTTCAGAGTATAGGGATAGAGGGAACATTCCTCAACTTCATAAAATCTATGAAAAATCCAGAGCGAGTATCATTCTGAATGGGGAAAAGCTGACAGCCTTCCCTTTGTGATCAGGAACACAACAAGGGTGCACACTCTTGACGCTGTTGTTCAACATTGCACTAGAAGTCTTAGCAACAACAATCAGACAACAAAGATAAATAGGAGGTATTCAAATGGGCAATGAAGAAGTCAAACTCTCCCTCTTTGCAGATGACATGATACTTTATATGGAAAACCCAAAAGACTCCACCCCCAAACTACTAGAACTCATACAGCAATTCAGTAATGTGGCAGGATACAAAGTCAATGCACAGAAATCAGTTGCTTTCTTACAAACTAACAATCAAAATACAGAAGGGGAAATAGGAGAATCGATTCTATTTACTGTAGCACCAAGAAACATAAGATACCTGGGAATAAACCTAACCAAAGAGGAAAAGGATCTGTGCTTGAGGAACTAGAGAACACTCATGAAAGAAATTGAAGAAGACACAAGAAGATGGAAAAGCATTCTATGTTCATGGATCGGAAGAATAAACATTGTTAAAATGTCTATACTGCCCAGAGAAATCTATACTTTTAATGCCATCCTAATCAAAATTCCACCGGCATTTTTCAAAGTGCTGGCACAAACAATCTTAAAATTTGTATGGAACCAGAAAAGACCCCGAATTGCTAAGGAAATCTTGAAAAAGAAAAACAAAACTGGGGGCATCACATTGCCTGATTTCAAGCTTTACTACAAAGCTGTGATCACCAAGACAGCATGGTATTGGCACAAAAACAGGCACAGAGACCAGTGGAACAGAGAGTCCAGATTTGGACCCTCAACTCTATGGTCTAATAATCTTCAACAAAGCAGGAAAAAAATATCCAGTGGAAAAAAGACAGTCTCTTCAATAAATGGTGCTGGGAAAATTGGACAGTTATGTATAGAAGAATGATAATCGACCATTCTCTTACACCATCACAAAGATAAACTCGAAATGTATAAAAGACCTCAACCAGAGACAGGAATCTATCAAAATCCTGGAGGAGGGCATAGGCAGTAACCTCAACATCAGCCACAGCAACTTCTTTCAAGACACGTCTCCAAAGGCAAAGGAAACAAAAGCAAAAATGAACTTCTGGGACTTCATCAAGATCAAAAGCTTCCGCACAGCAAAGGAAACAGTCAACAAAACAAAGAGGCAACCCAAGGAATGGGGGAAGATATTTGCAAATGACACTACAGACAAAGGGCTGATATACAAAATCTATAAAGAATTCCTCAAACTCAATACACATAAAACCGATAATCACATCAAAAAACAGGCAGAAGACGTGAACAGACACTTCTCCAAAGAAGACATACAAATGGCTAAGAGACACATGAAAAAATGTTCATCACCACTAGCCATCAGGGAGATTAAAATCAAAACCTCACTGAGATACCACCTTACACCAGTTAGAATGGCCAAAATTAACAGGACAGGAAGCAACATGTGTTTGAGAGGATTTGGAGAAAGGGGAACCCTCTTACACTGTTGGTGGGAATGCAAGTTGGTGCAGCCACTTTGGAAAACAGCGTGGAGTTTCCTCAAAAAATTAAAAATAGAGCTACCCTATAACCCTGCAATTGCACTACTGGGTATTTACCCCAAAGATACTGATGTAGTGAAAGGAAGGGCCATATGTACCTTAATGTTCATAGCAGCAATGGCCACAATTGCCAAACTGTGGAAAGAGCCAAGATGCCCTTCAACAGACAAATGGATAAAGAAGATATGGTCCATATATACCATGGAAGGGTACTCAGCCATCAGAAAGGATGAATACCCATCTTTTGTAACAACATGGACAGGACTGGAGGAGATTATGATGAATGAAATAAGTCAAGCACAGAAAGTCAATTATCATATGGTTTCACTTACTTGTGAAGCATAAGGAATAACATAGAGGACATTAGGAGAAGGAAAGGAAAAGTGAGTTGAGGGAAATCAGAGGGGGAGATGAAGCATGAGAGAATGTGGACTCTAAGAAACAAACTGAGGGTTTTGAAGGGGAGAGGGGGTGGGGGAGCCAGGTGGTGGGTATTAAGGAGGGCACGTATTGCATGGAGCACTGGATGTGGTGCATCAACAATGAATCTTGGAACACTGAAAAGAAAATAAAGAATTACAACATATGATTGTACGACAATAAAGTCATCAGTATTAAATGGAACAATCTAAGGACCAGCCTGGCCCTGCACATACCGTGAACATTCAGTCATATTAACTATTATCAAAATTATTTAAGAGGATTATTATGCTGTGTCTGCCACTACTGTGTCAGAGATCATAAGAGTGAGAGAAAATCAGAGGGAGAAGGAACAACCTATGTTTTTCTTCCCCTTCCATCTAATTTGTTGTTGTTGTTGTTGTTTTAACTAAGGTAGATTATATGCTGGTCCAGCCCTGGGCTTATGGAAAACATCTCATCAGGGTCTCACTGGACCAAACAGCAAGCAGCAGACTGGTTGTCAGCTATGCCACTAGGGGAAAGGGAGAAGGTGAGAGGTGTCCCTGGGTATAACAGGTGAGCTAGAAGATGAAATCTGGAGTTCTAAAACCTCATCATCTATTACACTCAGGCTGAGGAAAAATGGGCTCTATGTAATACCATTACGTCTCACACAGAAGAAAAATCGGAACTTATTTGCACATTCCCAGTGAGAGTGGACACTATTTGGTTCTCTATCCAGTGTATTCCCTTCCTCTTGCATAGGCCCAAGCCCCTAGACGTCGATGCTCAGGATATTACCACCATGCAATCCAGTGATACCTGGGTTCCTGAACAACGCTGAAACAGTCAGATTCTCTTTCCCAGAGCCACATGAACTTTGAGTATGGCTATACCTGCCACATGCAATATAGGAAGACAGCCCTATCCTACCAAGCACCCAGAAGAGAAAACATGTCAGCCAAAACAGACAGCGAAACCAACACGCAGGGTGGAACAAAGATCAAGGATGACTTTTGATGTCATCCTTGACTTTTCCAATGACTTTTCCTATTTATGTGAGCTACCTGAGGCCTCAATGAATTTCTGTTCCTGGATTCTAGTCTGTGCCCCAGTATCCTGATTATAAATTTGTCTTTTGACTTAAGAAGTAACTCAATTTGGTTTCTGTTACTTCAAATCAAAGAATTCAAATATACTTGTCTAACTTCGGCTACTGAGGCATATTTTTGCCTCAATGATTACCTTCAAGTTCAATCTGAAAATATTATTGGATCTTCCCCTTGAACAGTGAAAGTAATGGGCAGAAAGCATTGTAACTGCAGCCGCCTAATCCTATCCAGTCATTAAAGGATTTCATGTGAGTCGATGCTACTTTATAGAGATGAGAGTATGACATTCTAGCTAGCTCCAAATAATAAACCTGAGCCAGCTACAAAGCCACTGAAGAATTCTGAGGAATCTTCATATATTATTTACATCATGTAGTATGAAAGTCCAGATTACTGGAACTTCATACACTTACATATAATTTGGGGGAGACTGTAATGGTTTGCCAAGTAAGCAAAGCACTCTTCATATGTATTAATGTAGAAAACTCCTATCTTAGTGCTTACTTTGTTTCCGTAATAGCTGAAAACATCCAAAAGTAAGATTGATGCTAGGACATAAATTTTTACTCTGTTTTTAGTGACTATGCATTTTTAAAAGGCTCTTTTCAGAGGGAGGAAAAAAAAACCAAACATACTCACCATCTAAGTCAACCAAAATATAAATAACAGCATAAAGATTTTCACTTCCAAACAAAATTTCAACCTATTTATGTATATTGTCTGAAAAATCGCCTTGTTTCCAACCCTTGCTGCTGTGTTGTGTAGCACCATACTCACCAATGGTAGTCTACTCCCAAAAACTGGGATTTTTTTCTTGCTATCAAACATCTTGAAAGAAATACAGTTTTTGTATAAAGACTATTTATAGTCAACCTAATTAAAATTACTAACCCAGGGAAGAAGAAGAAACCATATTATTTATCTTTAAATGACATGAATTTTTTTTCTTTTCAGCCAAAGATTTACTTGTTTTGATAACAGATAGTTATATACTAAAATACTAATGTATATTCCTTGGGTCTTTGAAGAGGGTGCTAGGTAGAGGGGTTTCAATCATTTTGAACTGGAAGGCGCACACTATTTTTTTTTTAAGATTTTATTTATTTATTTGACAGAGATCACAAGCAGGCAGAGAGGCAGGCAGAGAGAGGAGGAAGCAGGCTCCCTGCCGAGCAGAGAGCCAGATGCAGGGCTCCATACCAGGACCCTGAGATCATGACCTGAGCAGAAGGCAGAGGCTTTAACCCACTGAGCCACCCAGGCACCCCAGGCGCACACTATTAAGAGGAAAATGCAAACCAACGTTTCATGAGCCTCTAGTATAGTAGGAATTATGATCCAGTCTTCCCTCAACTGGAAGAGGCAGCTGGCCTAGAGTTGCAGGTAAAGAAAAGGTGGATTACTGCCTGAATCTTACACAGCCACAAACTAAGAAACCAGAGGAAACCTGAGCTTTTAAGTACAAGGTAGTGGGAAGAGCACAAGACAAATTCCGCACCCAAATTAAGCAAGACTGAGTCAGAAGGTAGGACTTGGCAAGTCCCTCTGGATGTTAAAGAGGAAATGGAACAGCTGAGTGCATGGAGAAGGCAGAAAGGACATGCACGGTCATCCTGCTTCCCTCTCCTGTCCTCAGTGGCCCTTGGATTGCCCTAAATCATCTAATGCGGTGTTCTCCACGCAGGACGGACACTGAATCCCCTGAAGAGCTTTAAAAAAATAATAATGATACCTGCTTTTGCCCAAGACCAATTTAGTCAAAATCTCTGGGGTTTGAATGCATGGCCAACATTAAGTACAACCTATAAAATGGAAGGAATCACTCAACTCGAGAAAAAGGGGATGATGAAATGTGAATTCTTATAAGGAATTCCCTGAATCCAAACCTTCCCAGGGCGCTGTGCACAGAGCTGGCAAGGCCAGAGGGCTTGGAAGGTCATGAGCAGCAAAGCTACTGAGGCACTAAGCCATCTCAGAGAATGTGCCCAGCTTCCCCGAGCAGGAAAAAGTACATAAACTCAGACATAGCTTAATGTCCGTAAGAAAATTTATCCCAAGAGGGATTATCACAAAATAGCTAGAACTTAATACCCTATGTAAGGGCCCATTAAAAGCCAACAATGAGAGGCGCCCTAAATTGTTTCCAGCTTCAGTCCAGGGCATAATGGAAAGAAAAATATTCATGTTTCCTTTTGTTTAAAATTCACTGAAGGGGTCTTCATTTCTAAAACCTCCTTTTGTTCCAAGTGTTCAGAAATTCATATATGCAAAAACAAAACCAAAAAAAACCTCTTAAGAAGCTGATCCTTATAAGCTGCAGTATTTTTCTATCCTGAAAAGCAACATTCTTTTGTGTATTTCTAGATGTTTTTCTCCTAAAATGTACACCTGACAACCAAAATGAGATGCCATCTGCCTCTTAGAGTCAGAAAAGGGCTCCCAGCCTTTGCCCTGAGGAGGTAGGAGCCCTCTTGGAATGTGTCCATCATTAAAACAGTGCTTGAGGGAGTTTACCTGCTCGAATTTTAATTGTTTTAGCTGCATTATTTGTTAACCCTTTCAAAGACAACCCCAAACCCACTGCTGCCATTATCTTCCTTGTTTATTAAGATATTTGCGTTTACACCAAAACAATACTCTGTTCAAATTCATCATATTCACTAGTGTTCTGGTAAAATCAATCCCTTTAAACCACCAGTGCCAGAGGACAAGATAAACACGCCACAAGAGTGAAATTTTAGCCTGAGTCAGCATAATTATCCTGCTATTAGAGAATTCTGCTGTGCTTATTAGCATACAAATCAGCTTCAGTGTAAGAACCCAAAACCTCTCTCTAACTTGAGCGCAGAAATGCAGTTCCCCCACCCATCCTCACTTCCTCTCTGCCAAAGGGAGCTAGCTAGGAAACTCAGACCCAAAGCAGGATTTTAAGTAAGGATACAAAAACAATCAGTCTGGATAAGACCAGGTTTACTTTGTAAATCAACTATTTTCCCCCCGCTTTAAATGTGTAACTCCGGCAAATTCAGGGAAAACCGGGAAGAGGGGAGTGGGGAGAAGCAGGTAACATACTGCGTAATGTGGGGAGGAGTCAACAGTAAAGGTTGAGTCTCCTGTGTGTCCTGCCTAGTGTTAAAGAAGTTAAAGTGATCATGGGATGGTTTGTTGAAATGTGAGAAAAAACAGGAGTTCTCTCTTTTTCTCTTTCATTGATACTTTCATTTTTAAATTTTTTTATAGTTTATGCTTTTGTTTAAATTTTGTTGGTTAACATATAGTGTACTGGAGTAGAATGCAATGATTTGTCACTAGTAACACCCCCCAGTGACCATTAACAAGAGCCCTCTTTAATACTTACCACCTGTTTAACTCCTCCCCACCTCCTTCTATCAGAACCTCGGTTTGCTCTCTGTCATTAGTGGTCACTTATGGCTTGTTTCCCTCTCTCCTTTTATTCTTTTCCCTATTCCTATATGTTCATCTGTTTCTTTCTTTGGAGGTTCCTCAAAAAGTTAAGAAGAGAGGGACGCCTGGGTGGCTCAGTCAGTCAAGCGTCTGCCTTCAGAGCAGGTCCTGATGGTCCTGGGATCAAGCCCCTCATTGGGCTCCCTGCTCAACGGAGAGCCTGATTCTCCCTCTGCCTCTGTTGCTTCCTGTGCTTGTGTGCTCTTTCTCTGTCAAATAAATAAAAATCTTCAGAAAAAAAAATTAAGAAAAGAACACCCTAAATCCAACAACGGTACTTCCAGTTATTACCCAAAGGAGTTGACTCTCTTAAGGGGCTCCTTCAGGATAAGGATTAATTCTTAGAGGTCCCTGAAATTCAGTACTTTTTTTTCTCTGTTCTAAGAGCATAGGCTCTTTAAGAGGCAAATGTTCCTTCCTTGAACCTCTATTCTTTCTATTCTCAAACCTGTAATTTAGCTAATTTCATTTTTATCTACCTGTGCTTACTACTTACTTCTTTTACATTATATAGGGTTCTAGAAGAGAGAAATCACATCTTACCAATTTTTCATTCCTCATAATGTATAATACTCAGTGTTTCTATCTATTCATTATGTGCTTTGTTCTACCAAGACGGTAAGGGGTCTGATAAGGTATTTGCTCAGGGTATTTCCAAGTGAAGGTTATGAATGGAAGCTCCTACGGCAGCAGGTGTTACCTCCCAGAATCGGCATGTGCGAATAAGAACCCTGCTTACTATAAAAAATGAACACATTCTGACATATATAAGGTCAATCCAAATGGGTAATGAATCTTATAAATAAATCCATTCTTCAGAAGTATGAAGAGTAATTGCTTAAATGGTAAAGGGCCATGACTTGGAGTGACACATTCTGTAACATACTTGAAGTGAAAGAAACTTGACATATTTCTTTTTCAGCTTTTTTCTTTAGCATGTCCTCTTTCATCCCAGAAGATACCCTATTTACTATCATTTTTGCTTTATGACCTTTGTTGTGTAAAGCTAACAGATCAGGAACTCTGAACAGAGAGTAATACTTCCTAAGTTGTCAATATGGCTTGGTTACCGTAACTACAATAATAATGATTACAATTATCTTGTCTAAATCATTTTTCCTTGAGACACCTAGGCAGATTAGTCAGTTAAGTATCTGCCTTCGGCTCAGGTCATGATCCTGGAGTCCCGGGATTGAGCCCCAAGTCATGTTCCCTGCTTAGTGGGGAGTGTCCCTCCCCACAGTTCACACTCTCTCAAATAAATAAAACCTTTAAAAAAAAAAATCCTTTTTCCTTTTCTGCACGTAGAGATTCTTGGTGACTAGCATGTATTTCTATAATTCTTAGTTCAACAATTTATACACTGTGTTCTATCAACTAAATAGGAACATGTGTGAAGATCAGAACGTAAAGAATGATTTGGAATCAATCCTCAAATATACCAACTGTATTCATGTGCCTATACAACATCCTAGACATTTTAACGAATAGTCACTTCGTAGTAAAAGATAAAAACCAAAAATTTATTTTACCAAAAATGTACAAAATCCCTTAGAATTTACACAGCATATGAATAAATTCAAAAGCAAATAACACAAAGATATAGAATAGCATGTTTTCATTCATGGGCTCAGGAGGATAATGATAACTTTGGTGAAATAGAGAACATTGATAAAAATCCATTCTCAAAAAATAGGTCAAAGTAGTAATTTAACAAATTACTCATATAGGGTATTAGTTATTGCATACATCACAAGTGAAAGTCATGCTACCACAGACCTCTCAGTCATTGGAAAATCTCCAACTAGAAAAGTTGAACTCTTCTAGTACGTATATATGCTCGTAGTTCATAGTCAGCCATCTTCCCAACCCATCCTTCTGTAGAAAGCTTCTGCACATTAATGGCTGGTTGTGGTTTGAAAGTTGTAATGAGGAAACATATTTTTCTTGTTAAACTAATCTACACTAACCGTCTATAAAAGGCATCAATACTTAAATGAATGCCCACAGATTATGCTAGTGACTCATATCTGATATTCTTTTGGAACCAGATATTTAAGAGTGTAATTTATAGTCTGTTTTTCTCAAATCAATCACTTCATTGTTTTGTTAAATGTTCTGTCAAAGCCATAAGTTACAAGTGCTCCTCAATGATGAAATATCTAAGTTCTTGTGTCTGCCTTTCTCATTTGTTTGCAAAGCTATGTGAAATAGGCTTCTGGGGAAATGGTATATTAATGTGCATTTGTAGTAATTCATACTGTTGAGTTATGTGAAGTAATAAAATGCCATTTCCTCTAATTTATCAAAGGAAAAGGTTCTCGCCACAAACTGAAAAAAAATGACATTTTTATAAGAAATGTGAACTTACACTGAGACTAACAGTCAAGAGCAAGAAATGACTTACACATTTTCATGCTTTTATATTTGTCATCATTACTTTTACTATCATTCAAACTCAAGTGCTTTACCTATTACCATTTATTATAAGACAGAAAAATTAATTGCAATGTTAAAAGAAGAAAAAGGCTAAGTTCAGACATGAGCCACAGGGTAAATCCTATTCACACTTGGTTCCAGCTAAAGCATGGAGTTTCAGGTACAGGGTACATAGTTACTCAAGTTATTCAACTTGTAGACTCCAATCTTTTGGCATTCAAAAATACAGACTTATTTGGACTGGAAAATCTAGACATAACTAATTATTGAACCAAATTATCCATTATATGTTGTCTTTTACATACATTAATCTATTTACTGCACAATAGGATTATTTTTGAGTACACTAGTCAAATATCCTGTAATCTGTTATCACACATTCTATAAAGATACATACTTAAGTGTGCTTTACATTTTGTACCTTCAATGATGCATTATGCTTTCTGCGGAAAAGCTTATTGCAAACAATGCTCCTGGCCAGCACTGGTTTTGGGAAAACCATCCAAAATCCAAATTACACCATTCTGAAGGCATTGGAGAATTACCAAAGCTGTAGACTTGAAAATCCATGATCTCAGAAAGGAAATACGAAGGATGGAGCCATTCGTTACTGCTCTCCCCCTTTAATCATTTGTTAATTCACAAGCAAAGGGCTGCAACTAAACAGAACTAAACAGAACTTATGAGGTTGGGGAGACTAGAATTGGGGTTAGGGCCCATCAAGGAGAAGGGATCCTAGTAAACACTTCGATTAGGACACATGAATGTTAATATCAATTATATATAGCCAAACAAGATTATATGTTAAATGTTCATGTTTGTATTTGTGTATTTGTGTGTACACGTGTGCACACACTTACTTTAGAGTTGAAACATAAGTAGATCGGCCCTAAAACTGAACTGTAATTCTGAACAAGCTTCATTCCTGAGTGAATAAATACAATCTGCCCTTTCTTTCTACCTGAAGGAAGCAAAAGCACATTTTCTCTTAAAGAAATAACCAGAGACCCAAATTACCCTTAAAATTTCATATACAGTGGAAAGAGAACATGGCATTACAAATTTTTCAGGTATATTAAAAAAAAAAAAAAAAAAAGACCAAATGAGTCAAAGTCAGAAAACAAGTAAGACAATGGCAACAAATCTATGGCACATAGAGATATCAGAGTTTTCAGACACGGATTTTGAACACGGTGGGTACAGTCATGTGGTTACATAACAAAGTGGAAAACTTTAGGCAAGAGCTGGAAGCAGGTTTAAAAATCAAATGATCAATCTAGAAATGAAGAATTTACGATGACTAAAATTTAAGTAATATACTGTGTGATGAGTATCATCCTAAAGTCTACCCAAATAGTCTACCTTAAAGCCTACCCAAATCAATACATACTTCCTCTACAAAGTTTAGTTTAGATACTATCTTTGGTTTAAAAAAATCTTTGGTTAATTTTTTTTAATTACTCTAGAAATATACAAAGTTCATTGTGCTCCAATATGGGAACTCATTTTCATTCTCCATCTATGAAAGTATGTATGTGCATATCAGACCACTTGAAAACTTCACTTTTGTATTGCATGAGAAATGATTCAATGACCATACTGTAGTCAGGTTAGCCAAAGAACATGCTAGAGCACTATATGACCCTAAAGGTATTATTTGGTATTTCAGTCTGTGTAAGTTTTGTCTTTTTCATTCACATCTCCAAGCCTGTTACACTGTTGAAGAACAAGTTAAAGGTGGCCACTTCAATTCTTTTAATTTTTCCCTAATTACGTATCAAGTAGAAGAAAATTCTTAATGTTACATTTACTTTTTATACAAGTTTGAAGGCATGTAAATATGTACACACACACACACGATGTAAAAACTCATTCACTATTGAAAACATTAAGTCAGATACAAACTAAAGATTATCTAAGAGACAAACTCTTCAATGAACAAGGCCATCATGAATCCACTATCATCATTTTATCACTGATCTAGGCAATGTGAGGTTTACTTGGAGCCAATAATATGCACAAAGGAAATGATGCTTAATATCTGTACTGTCTCTTTTAGATTGTATTACATTCTTGAATATGTTGTTTTCTATTATTTTATGATCCCAAGTCTTATTTCTACACTGATAATAACAAAAGTACATCATATCCTAGGAAACCCCAAACTCAAGAATGTGTTATAATCCAAAAACCCTTCTCTATGTCAGAAATTTGGGATTTAAAAACTAAGTATTAAATATATCTACTGCTTCCCTTCTTTAGAAGAACAGCACAGATTAAGAGGCAGATTACTGGAGTTCAAGTTCCACGGCACTGTGCACCAGCTATATGAGTCTATACAGTGTATTTAATCTCTGTGCAGTTACTTCATTTTAAAAAAATCACCTACTTTACAGGAATGTATAAGGATAGAATGAAATAATACGTATAAGGTCCTTAGAACAATTCTCGGTAAGCTTTGTGTGTTTGCTGCTCTTGTTCTTGTGGCCATTGCTATCATTACTATTACTAATATCTTATTTACATAGTCAAGTCCCTTTGCTCAGTATGTATTTCCTACTTTCCTTCCCTCCGCAAAATATTTCTCACTTTTTAAAAACGGACTCTAAAGGCTACCCGAAACTCCTAAAACACTGTTCCTTTTTCAGTGTCCTCCAGAGCATTCTTTTTATGCTGTCATTATCAAATTATACTGAAATTATCTATTTGAATAGATATTATCCTTTTATTTCTGCATCCCTCCTCCCCACTGTAAGCTCTTCCAGGGCTCCATCTTTGTTCCCTGGAACTGATGCTGGGTCAAGAGTCCCCGAAACAACCCTCAGGTTCAGTGGTTCACAGGAGGGCTCAAGGATAGAGTTGCCTTCATGCCTATGGTCAGCAAAAGAATATGATGCATAATCAGCAAAAGGAAAAGGTTGTAAGGCAAAGACCAGAGGAAACCAGATATAAAATTCCAATATTTTCTCTCCATGGAAAATCTCACAGGACATATTTTTTGTGTTGTTTCATTATTCCTTTAGCTTGGAATTGTGGTAACACATGCCAAGCGCTATCTACTAGAGAGGCTCATTAGACACTCAGTACCCAAGGTTCATACTGGAGATTGATCACATAAGTACTCACTGTTTAACCAAATGCCAGACTCACAGAATAAAAGCATGTATTCACCATAAACCACAATTTCTGAACAGTCTAGGCAGAGTGAGCTTAGCTTCAACAGTCTAGGCAGAGTGAGCTTAGCTTCAACAGTCTAGGCAGAGCTTCATTTAGCTTAAGTTCTTTATCGTTGTAGGGAAATGATTACTATTCAACTTCCCAGATGTAAGTCAAGGTCCAGCCTTGCACTCAGGCCTTTCTTTTCCACACAAAAGCCTAGCACATAAAATATTTTCAGTAACAATTTGTGGGCACTAGACTACACGAGCCAATCTATCCAATGGAACAATGTTAACAATAGTAAGAATAAACCCAACTCTCAAAATTTCATTTACCTAATAGTGCAACTACAATATCAGGTAATTATGTACACACGCATCCAATTAAGATTTTTCTGGATACGTATACCGTACTTTGCGATGCATCATGCACTGAGACACAAAGATCAGAGACATGCACTCTGTTGTTAAACAGACTGATTCAGGTAGGAAAGTCAGACAGATAGAGCAATATTTAGAACTGGCTCTACCCAATGTAAAATATGTAATTATAGCAATATCAATGTTGATTAATAAACTATCATACTTTATTTTCCAGAATTAAATATTTCAATATACTTGGGAGTTTTACAGTTAAGTGCTTTAATTAACAAACACTTTTGATTAACAAAACACTTTCAAGAAGTGTCAACACATTTCAACAACTTCATTTATGGTTCTGCTTTTGATCGTATATATTGGATAAGATATCCTGAAGAGTCTTACTGCTATAAAACAACGGAATCCAGTATAAAACATGATTTTAATATTTTGCTGGCTTTCAGAAATTAAAGAAAAAAATTAGAGCTTCCCTACAAAACAAGCAGACATAAAAATAAAATCCTGAAACCAGATCAGAACACTGTGAGTTAGAAGCAAACGTGAAAGCTGGGTTTGCTCCTACACTGTTGGTAGGAATGCAAATTGATACAGCCACTTTGGAAAGCAGTGTGGAGGTTCCTCAAAAAGTTCCTCATAAAACAGAACTGCCCTATAACCCTGCAATTGCACTACTGGGTATTTACCCCAAAGATACTGAAGTAGTGAAAAGAAGGGCCATATGCACCCCTATGTTCATAGCAGCAATGTCCACAATAGCCAACCTGTGGGAAGAGTCAAGATGCCCTTCACCAGATGAATGGATAAAGAAGATGTGGTCCATATACACTCTGGATTATTACTCAACCATCAGAAGGGATGAATACCCAATTCCCGCATCAACAAGGATGGGACTAGAGGAGATTACACTGAGTGAATTAAGTCAAGCACAGAAAGTCAATTATCATATGGTTTCACTTACTTGTGGAATAGAAGGAAAAGCATGGAGCATATGAGGGGAAAGAAGGGAAAAATGAAGGGGGATAAATCAGAAGGGGAGACAAACCATTAGAGACTATGGACTCTGGGAAACAAACTGAGGGTTTTAGAGGGGAGGGGGCGTGAGGGGAAGTGTAAGCCTCGTGATGGGTGTTAAGGAGGGCACGTACTGCATGGAACACTGCGTTATATGCAAACAATAAATCATGGAACACTACATCAAAAACTAAGGTACTGTACGGTGACTAACATAATTTTTAAAAATAATTTAAAAAAATAAAAAAATAAAAATTTACCAGCCCCTCCCCCCAAAAAAGCTGGGATTGAACTGAGGGTTAATCCCAGTATCAAGACTGAAGCCATGCCTTGGGGTGACCACAGAGTAGGAGAGCTGAGTGGGGACCGGTAGGAAATAAGAGGAATGATCAGTAGGCAGAAGGGGGCGGAGGGAAGGAAAGAAAAGAGAGGAGCCAAAGCTTCCACCAGATTCCCATCGGAGTTTATTCTCAAAGCAAATTAAGATCCATTGAACTGGAAGTTTGTAGTCTATCTGAAGAGACTATTTTAGGAATCTAAGCCTTAGATGCTGATCGCTTAAGCACCAGGGAACTGAAGACATCCCTCCAAAGTTCTAAAGAAAAATTCACTACATTTCAAAGATAGATTAGAAGATCCAGCACTAGGAACTACAGAGGAATAACTGTTTTCAAAAGAAATCATAAACTTATCAGTGTGAATGTAGTAAAAATATACCTTCTCATCCTCTTCAATTAATGAAGGTGCTGAATAATTTTGAGTTATCATATGTGATTTAATAACCACCACACCCCCATTCTTACTTGCTTGTCTTCTTGGTAAATATTAAATACTGAGATAAAGGAAACTAAAATATGGAAAGCTATTCTTGATTAACCAAAGGTATTAAAAAAAACACAGCTAAACTTTGAATACCAACTTTCTTACAAAAATCTTAACAAATTCTCAATACCCATATGAAAGAGCAAACTAATTTGTATAATAAATATGAAGATAATGTCCTACTGTGAGACACCATGGTCATTTAATCACAAACAAGTGTATCTGCTTTTTAACATTATTTATAAAGATAAGATGTCCTTTGCACTCTTATCCATTATTAAAAGCACATAATTGGGGCGCCTGGGTGGCTCAGTTGTTAAGCAGCTGCCTTCGGCTCAGGTCGTGATCCCAGGGTCCTGGAATCGAGCCCCGCATCAGGCTCCCTGCTCAGCGGGAAGCCTGCCTCTCCCTCTCCTGCTCCCCCTGCTTGTGTTCCCTCTCTTGCTGTCTCTGTCAAATAAATTTTTAAAAAAAAGCACATAATTAATGGATGTAGACAGTATGAGAATCTAAATAAGATTCAATCTACAAAAATATTAACATTAGCTTAAATCCATTTTATCCTAAATGGTTCATCTCCATTTCTCCATGCATAGCCCATTTGATTTGTCAATCAGCCTGTACAAACCTCCAATTAAATGGATTACAAAACTATCAAGGTGTTCAGGATATCATGAATACTATAAAGATTCTGATAGGTTATTTAACTCTGCTTACTCTTACAGATTAGATTGTATGTGATTCTACAAATACAACTTTCGTACTTACTCAAAAATGTTTCTATTCGTGCTTAGAGCAAGGGAAAGAGCAAGGATATTCAAAGGATACCTTAGATGCTGTATTGAGAAATACTGAGGTTTATATGGCTTACCATGATTTAATGATTAATTCAGGTAAGACTGCCTAAATTCAACCCCAAGCCCTTAGTACTCTGCATATTTTACAAACAGTGACCATTTTTAACTAGTATTCTGCTTTATTCTGTATTATATTCATGTATGTCTATCTATCTATCTAACATATACAGACTATATAAATGGATTTATAGTGCCTGAATAGGCTACGTTATGCTGCAGATACAAACAGTCCCCAAATTTCACTGTCTAAATAAAAACCAATTTCTCACTATCTCATACTATCAACTTTAGTTGCGGGTTCTGCTCTATTTTGTGGTCTTCCTGGGACTCACGCTAAGAGAGGCTACAACTCCCTGTTACAATAATTTGCTAAAGGCTAAAGAGATAGGGAAGAGAGGGAGAGAGCAAGGGAAGTAGAGAACAGAGTACAGAATTCTGTACCCCTCAAGAACTCAAATTTTTACTTCTGCTTGACATTTTACTGGCCAAAGCAAATATTAGGACCTATCTAATTTCCTCAGCTTTTAAGAAATGTCAGTCCTACCCTGAGCCCAGAAAGTGGTGACCCAATGACATCTGGTGAATTTCACTAAGAATTACTATGACAGGGGCACTGGGTGGCTCAGTGGGTTAAACCACTGCCTTCAACTCAGGTCATGATCCCAGGATCCTGGGATCAAGCCCCGCATCGGGCTCTCTGCTCCTCGGAGAGCTTGCTTCCCCCTTTCTCTCTCTGCCTGCCTCTCTGCCTACTTGTGATATCCATCAAATAAATAAATAAAATCTTTAAAAAAAAAAGAATTACTGACAGTCATATACATGTCAAGCACTGTGGTTTTTCCTGCAAACTTTGACACTACCAACACAGAAACAGAGTTTCCTTTCTAAAATCTACTGTAAGAATACATACCATAAATACTATTCTTCAATTTATATTTTTTATTTTGTTCTCCCCAAAGATGGACTGGAAAGTAAGTTGAAAATGTCAGGGGTGGGGGGAACCTCATACCAAAGACACGAATATTACATTTTTAAAATATTTAACTATATGGGTGCCTGGGTGGCTCAGTGGGTTAAGCCGCTGCCTTCGGCTCAGGTCACTTTCTCAGGATCCTGGGATTGAGTCCCACATCAGGCTTTCTGGTCAGTAGGGAGCCTGCTTCCCTCTCTTTCTCTCTGCCTACTTGTGATCTCTCTCTGTCAAATAAATAAACAAATTCTTTAAAAAAAAAATTAAAAGAATTTTTTAAAAATATTTAACTATAGTTGTTTCTAAATTAACCAGTAAATTTGAAATCAAATTATTCTTGCAGCAAAGCAGTAATTACTCTTCGTACATTAATTCGTCCAATCTATTAAGTTCCTAAGATTCGTGAGTTCATAGTTGTTATGGAAATTTTCTAATGCATCTGTATGAAATACTTTGTGTTCTAACACAGTGGTGCAAGTCTAGGTACACAGTTGGGACATGTAAATAAGATTTTTTTTTTTTTTAATACTGAACTCTGCAGTATTCCATCAGGTCATCTAGACATACTATTAAAATCTCATTGTAGGAGAATAATATTTTTAAAGAGTCAGATATCCAAAGAATATTTTTAAATGGTGTTAGAAGAGCTATCTACTGAGAAATCATAAGATTATTCTATTCAAAATGTTTTATTGAAGATGAAATTCTCTGTATCAAAGCAGTACTCCTCAAATTCATGATGACAAAGAAAAAGCATAAGGTGAACTCAGCATCACAAACATTTAATTATTCAGCAATAATCAGAGAGCTAACACCTGTAATTTATTCCATTTTTAACTCTATCACCATATTGCTATTCCTAACCTGTTTCCTTGAAGAGCTCTGAATTAGCTTTCACACCAAACATTTGTTCCCAAAGAAATAATTTGGTCATCTCAGGCTTCAATTCACACAAACTATGAAACACTATTTACGGAAAATATTATCAGAGAGAAATGTGTCCCAGGTCAATGAAGTATAAGCTTCTAAGGCCCCTGATACCATAAAAATCTTCCAAAGTCCTGAGAGATCATAGAAATATGTTCACATGGTCTTACAGTTAAGTTTTTTTGTTGTTGTTATTGTTGTTTTGGGGGGGTTGTTTTTACAAAATTAGTTATTTTAGCTACTTTCAGTTAAAACCACTTTTTTTTTTTTCCACTTTGTTTCTGTTCAGTCCTTCTAACCCCTATTTTGGGTGCCACTGAACGGACTACAAAGCATCTTTTGATATTCAGCCAAGGAAAGGCTGATTTTGGAAACAAGTTTAACGAAATAGATTTATGTGCATTGTGGTCACATAGTATATGTATGTAAATTTCGCTGCGTGGAAATGTCAATCACACTCCCAACGACTACCCTGCCAGTGAGTTTTTCATAGACGTAGAGGGCCAAAGAATCTAGTCGTATTTTGAAAGTTCCTTCTAGGGAACTTTCTGGTTCTAGGGAACTAGAGCCTAACACCAGAAGCATGTGGTTAGAAGACAAACAGGCTCAAATGTAACCAGGAGCTGGTCACTGGAAAATTACTGCAGCTTTTTTAACTCCTAAGTAACAAACTTCAAGGAGGTCATCTCAACTCCCACAACCCTAAAAAATTTACAAGACATTACCGATAGCAAGTTGTGAGACTGAAAGAAACTTTTCTATTAAAGCAAAAATTCTAAAACCATACTAGAGGAAAACCTATTTTTCTCTTTTTACAGCAAAACATGAAATTGTTGTCATATGAAGAGGTGATCAAAATATGCAGCCAAAATATAGGACAACGTATACAGACATGTTTTAGCCAACTACTTAACAATTACGTGCTTTAGCATTAAGTTATTTTTCAGTATTTGCCACAGTATTTGCCAGCAAACAAATACTGGCTACGGTACTTGCCAGCTTTTAAAAATATGGAACTTTTGATTTCTTCTCTAAGTAAATCTTCTTATGTAAATCTGTACTTGTGATTTTGTATTTTTCCTTAAAATAGCTCCTGAAACTGCTTTAGGCTTTTAGCTCTGGGCCACACAAAATCTAGATCTACCCCTAAATCATGACCTATACCACTATCATTATTATCTTCACTGTAGGCACAAGGCAAAACTAAGGAAGAATGACAGTTTTATAACTCCAGTCTTATCTGAGCTGTTAGAATTTCTGTTGGTGTGAATGTGTTTCAAAAGGTCTATTTGTCCCTCCCTGTTCTGTCCAAGAGCAGCGGAGGAGGCTATGATAGCTGGTTTACCATCTCCCTCATTCGCCTGCCATCAATCAAGAAAAACACAAATACTGGGCATATCACTGAGGACTCTGTTTCCTCATGGGTAAAATTAAAAGGTTGGGCTAGATAAACTCTAAGTCTTTCTCACTTTTCACTTTGTATTATCATATCATGTCAGATATTAAGGCAGTTCAGAATGTTCAACTGATAGATATTCTACTTTTAAGTTACATGAACACTAGAAATAAAGGACCATCCAGTATTTTCTCTGTATGAACTACACACACATCCTTGTTTTTTTAGAGAGTGGTCAGATGGGAGAAATCTGAAGGTCAAGGGAACAGAATACACAAAATTTAAAGTAACAGCAACCATAACTATTTGGGGAACTGAAAACTGTGTAAACTTGTAACATTCCCTTAGGGTTGTTAGGATGTAATCAAAGTAAGGCTGATGTGATAAAGGGGGGGAGGGGAGCCATGTTCTGGTGGTGTAGGTCATTTATTAAGAATGTAGAAATTTATTTTGAGGAGAACACATGTCCAACATATTAGCAGAAGAGTAATATAATCAAATTAATGAATGTATTAGTTTCCTATTGCCACTATAACAAATTACCACAAATTGAGTAGTTTAAAAACAACACAAATTATTATCCTACAGTTCTAGAGGATGAGGTCTGAAATGGGTTTCACAGAAAACCCATTGAAAACAAGGTGTTTGCAGAATTGCACTCTTCTGAAGGCTGAAAGGCATAAACCATTCCTTTTATTTTCCACTCTGTAGAGGGAATCTGTATTACCTGACTCATAACTACATCACTCCGCCCTCTTTTCTTGTCACATCTTCTGACTCTCCTGCCCTATTCTTTCCCTCATAAGAACATTTTTCTGTTTGTTTTACCCACCCAGATGCTCCAGAATCATCTCTCTTTCAATTCTTGAAAAATCCTTAATTTAATAACATCTGCAAAGTTCCTTCTGCCATGTAAAATGTCATTTCACAGGCCTGGAGATTAGGACACAGACATCTTTGGAGGCCATTACTCTGCCTACTACAATGAGCTACATAATTTCTCTATAGTCATTTAAAAACATTTACTTATGGCGTCTGGGTGGCTCAGTGGGTTAAAGCCTCTGCCTTCTGCTCAGGTCGTGAGCCCAGGGTCCTGGGATCGGGCCCTGAATCGGGCTATCTGCTCGGTGGGGAGCCTGCTTCCTCCTCTCTCTCTGCCTGCCTCTGCCTACTTGTGACCTCTCTGTCAAATAAATAAAATCTTTAAAAAATAAATAAATAAAAATAAAAACATTTACTTAATAAATTGTATGTAGCAAGAAGTTCATGAGTGGCTAGTAATAAAAGGCTGAGCAATATACATCATCTGTCAGAGGACAGAAGGTGGGAGAAGAGGAAGACATTATCAAACCATCATGCAAATATGAAATTACTCTATGTGATCAAGAAACTGAAGCTAAAATACAAGAAGCTATGGCAGCTTATGAAAGAGAGACCATATATAGCCTGAAATACCAGAGAAGGCTTTCCTAAGAATAAAAGAAAAATCAGAGTGCTTATTTCACTTGCGAGGTCAATTAGATCATGGAGAAATATTACTAGTTTTTCCTGACAAGAGCAATAACACTTGAGAATACAGGCAAAACCCAGATTTCACTGCATTGATAAATAAAATGGCAGGTGAAAAAATTTCAGAGAAGATGGGTTGACAATTCTTCCAAGAATTTTGGCTATAAGAAGGGGGAGGAGCAAAATCTAGAAGGGAGTGTGAATTTGAAGGAGAAACAAGAAGAATATTAATGTTAACAATAAAGAAAAGGTGTTAAGGTAGAGATTAAAAATACAGTGTCAGGAAGGGACAAAAGACCCCAGACCAACTGGTATAAAACAGAATCCACAGCCCAGATGGAGAAATCTTAAAATAATCACTCTTTTCATTGTATCAGGAGGAAAAGATAAAGTATGGTATAAAGTTAAATTGCAGGTGTACAGTCAAGAATTAGGGTCTGGTAGAGTTCATGTCCTATAAAAGCATGAAGCATAAGTCCTATGTGCTTAGCAGCCAAACTGGAGTTTTGGAGAAGACAGGACAGTTGGAGTGATGAAGAATGAGTATTTCACCAAGTGGATGAGATGAAAGATGGGACAGTGGAGTAGGGTGTATTATTGACAAAACAGTTATATAACTGAGATTAAAGAAAGCACCAAAGAGAGGAGGGGGCTAAATAGAAAAGTCTTATCACTAACTCCTTATCAACAGAGATCTATGAAGACCTACTACATGCCAAAATCTATTCCAGGTTTTAAAGAGTAAAGAAATGAGCAATTTCAGTAAGGCTGTGTGAGATGGGACAAAGGTAACATTTTGGAAAGATTAGCTAAAGTTAAGATCCGGAATCGATTTTCAATTAAAATTATAGAGGTTATCATTTGGGAATGGCTGATTTAAGTATCAGAAACAAAAGTGATTAAAGGAAAAAGACAATGTATTGACTCAGTAAATTAAAATTCCAAAAAAAAAATGAGTTAATTCAATTGCAGAGGCCCCAAAGCTCAAATATGAGGACTTGGTTTATCTTATTTTTTGTGTATAAATTATTATTTTTTTGTTTCATTCCCAGCTACAACTGTCACCTCAAACCTTTTCCTTCAGAGAAAAATGGCCACAGGAATCTCAACCTCCTATCCTTTTAATTACATCCAATAACAAACACCAAGTTCTTTCCCAATCTTCCACAAATACTCTGTGATCAAAAGTGATTGGACCATTTTAGGATAGGCTGAACCTATTATTGTCCCAAGGAGATAGCTATACTTTGGTTCCATGGGTGTTCTCCAGGCAGAGAACTACCAAGACAAACCACCTTGGATCCCCATGGGAAAAATAAATGAAATGAAATATAGAACTGTACTAGAAGAATACAAATTAAAGGGTGGGAAAGAAAACAGTGGATGGCCACTAAAGAGATATTTTTCCCAATATTTCTAATATTAGCATTTCTTCCTATAGGACTATGAGAGTCAATGGCTAAGATGGATGTAAAGTGGAAACCACTGGAATTGAGAAATTCAGAGAGGTGCTTGTTTACCAGTTGAGATATTCAAATTACCTACCATAACAGCGTATCTTGAGAAGGAATAGACTATTACATGCCAACTTTTTAAAGTGAATGAGAAGGCTTACAGGTAAAATAAATGGTAGAGATGCAAAGTTAGATGACTTAAATCTACCATTATTTCTCTGAATGTTATATCCCACACACTGCCAAACACCATTCTAAATGGTCTTAAATATTATCTTTGAAATAATGCTTGCTTTGTATTTCTTAACTTGTCTAATGTATTTTTGAATGTTTAAGGAAATTAAAATACACTAAAAATACACAATGTATTTTAAGATTTGTAACAACTTATCTAATTAAGGACGTATCTTTAATCCTTGTGTTATTTTTAATTGAAATATAGTGTACATATTAATTTCAGGCATACAACACAGTGATTCAGCAATTCTGTGCATAAGGCGATGCTCACCATTACGAGTTAAGTGTATTCATGAACTTTCACCATAGTTATTTACAGTATTAGTGACTACGTTCCCTATCCTATACTTTCATCCTCGTGATTTACTTTAAAACTGCATAATTTGTACTTCCTAATCCCCTTCACCTAGTTTGTCTAATTCCCTACTCTCCTGCTCTATCTCAAGATCTATCCTAGAAAATGTGTTCCATGTGCAGTTGCAAGGAATGCGTATTCTGCCGTTTGGGGATTGAAAGTCTGGTATGTATCTGTTAGGTTCATCCAGCCTAACATATCATTCAAAGCTATTATTTTCTTACTGACTTTCTATCTGGATGATCTATCCATGGATGTTAAATGCAGTATTAAAGTCCCCTACTTTTACTGTATTACTGTCTTTTTCTCCCTTTATGTCTGTTAATATCTGCTTTATACATTTAGGTGCTCTCAAGTTGGTTACATAAATACTTACAAGTAATACTGCCTCTTGTTGGATTGACACCTTCATCCTTATACAACATCCTTCTCTGTCTCTTGCTACAATCCTTGTTTTAAAGTCTACTGTGTCCAATATAAGTAATACTACACTCATATTTTTTTTCCGGCATTTGCATGAATTTTTTTTCTATCCCTTCACTTTCAGTCTGTATATGTCTTTAGGCCTGAAGTCTTTTGCAGGCAGCATGTGCATGGGTCTTTTTATTTTTTTAATCCAGTCATGTCTTTTGATTTGAGCACTTGCTTGTCCCGTTCCTCTGCTCCTTCCCCCACCACCGCTATCCTTAAAATAAATAAAAAACTAGAAATTTTTAAAAACTCTTACTTTGTAACTGTTATTGTATGCAATCAACTTTAACATTTGCTTTCCATTTCAACATTCTCAAAATTATTTTATGAAATTTCATTTTACATGGTCTTAAATAAATGCATAGACATACTAGTCAGGAAGATTTATATTTATAACAAATAATATTTTTTTAAGATCTTAATTTTTTTAGAGAGAGAACAAGTGTGCATGTGGGGGCAGGGGTGGGCAGGGGAAGAGGGAGAACTCCAAGCAAACTCCGTGTGGAGCATGGAGCCCAATGTTAGGCTTGATCCTATGACCCTGAGATCATGACCTGAGCTGAAATCAAGAGTCGGATGTTTACCCAACTGAGCCACCCAGTTTCTTTTTTCAACACTCTAGATGATTACACATTTTACAGTAATACAATAAAATAGGTCTACAATTGACTTTTTGAGAAATAGAAATTATGGGAAATCTAACTCAATTTCAGTTTTCAATATCACTAATGTATGTCTAATCTGGAGCTATGTATTTTCAGATTCAGTGCTTTTAGAAGATCTTATTGAAATGTATCTCCTAAAAGGTTCTATTACTACTGAAAAAATAAGTATCCACTTCAATAGAACATAAAATGAATCAACAAAAGAAAAAGGTCTCCTTGATTTACCAACCAATGTAGATCATTCAAGAAGCTTACTAATGAAAGTTTTTTTGACCACAAATAACTTTTAGTTGGAAGAAAAATATTAAATCATTTTTTGGAATTCTTGGTATTAGGAAGAAAAATCAACTATATAGAAATTCAGGTAGAAAGAAGAATGTAAAACATCCTGAAGCTATTATAACCAAATCCCAGGCATTATGCTATTATAGGGATTTAGGGAAACAATCATTACCATATCAGAATTGCTATCAGATTGATATTAGACCTAAGAAATGTATATTTCTTTAGAATTTTACCAAATTCTAAAAATACTGTTGAAGACCAAAGAAAACAAAATTACCTTTCAAAAAAATTTTTCACTTCTTTTTAAACATTCACATTTTTATTTCATTTCTATCCTCAACAGAAATAAGAACTCCTCTTTTTAACATGACCACAGTACCAATAACAATGAAAATAAAATAGCAAGAATTTCTTTGTTAACTAAAATATCCAGCAGGTGCTACAGAAGAACTTTGAAATAGGATAATATGAGCCTGTTTTCTCAGGTAGAGGTAGGTAAGGGAAAGTTGAGGTGAAGTGGAGGCGAGACTAAAAGAGAGGAATTTTAACAGAAGCCTACTTCAAAAATCCCTGACAGGCAGCTATGCCCAGGAAATGCCTGGCTTCTAGTTCAAAGGCTGCCATGTGGTAGTCTACATTTAATTGACTGCATTCATTCACAGAAACATAGTATCTAATTTTACTTTCATTAAAGATGCTTGATTTTAACAAAATTCTAGTCAGAAAGAAATGATTAGGCTTTCCAGAGGGAGACCCTCCATAACTCAAGTATTAGAAATCTAAATTCCTACCATCTTGGGTCCCCTGTATTAAAATATGCAAAACTATAATAGTTAACCCTTAGTTATAATTGAGTCTAATAGCTTTAAGGCCTTGAAACAATGACAAATCATTAAATGCAAATTCCAGACAATTTTAGCTTGGAAGGGATTTCTCTAAAAGTTGTGGTACAATGAGGAAAAGGAAGTAAGGGATGTCAGTTCAAGAATCACGGATGTGTGATCTTTCTTAGAACTGCTCTACACAAACTTGGCTATGTCCCCAACTAACTCTTATCCAACATGCTTACTCAACAGGGTTAGGGATTCTGAAGAATAAAATGAAATCTCTCTTTCTGACTGGATTTAAGGTCAACCTGGAAATTGGGGAAAAGACATTTCCTACAGATTCATTAAAAAAAAAAAAAAAAAGCCAAACTGTGACCAATCAAGTTGAATTAAGCAGTTATTCTGTACCCATTACCACGTTAGGGACTTAAGGGAAGGGACACCCGAAAGGTCACAGGAAGCCTCGTATACATCCCCAGGTATCAACCACTTGTAAAGTTTTTTCCGGCGAGATAAACACAACACCAGGCAAAGTGGGTGCAAGGCAAGATTTATTAAAAACGCTCTCCGGCGAAGTTTCAGGGCTCAGGAGAAGGGGAGCCAGGAAAGTTGCGCCGGGAGGAGGTGGGCACCCTCGGGCGAGGTTCCGCCACTCTGGAAAGCAGAGTGGCGGAAGTCGCACCCAAGGCAGGGAGGAGGGGGCTTTTAAGCGGTCTCGGAGGAAGCTCAGGGGTCTTTTGGAAGTTTCCCTTATTTGGATATCCCGCCTGCTCATCGGGATCCCATTGGTCCACAGGAGCCCGGGGCGGGGGTCTCAGATTCCTGCTTGGGCCTTTGTTCTCCTGTCCGAGCTCAGGTCTTGTGGCGGGAACTTTCGCCATCTTTAGTAGCCCTTCCTGCCAGCCCAACATCACTCACTTCTATTAAATAAAAGCTTTCTAAAATGGGCAACGGGAATAATCCTGGAAATGAAAAGACAGGGCTAACATGTGGCAAGAATGGTTAATGGGCAAAGGAATTACTGTCCCATTCACTCTGCATTAACGAAAATGCTTCTGGGGCCTAAAGAAAGTGTTTTTACAACATCTCATTAAATCAGTGCTACTCAAGGTCAAGTCCATAGATGAGTGATTTATAAACTATTTACCAACCTGCCATGAGTACAAAAATTATTAGTAAACAGCTGATGTTGCCTCAACAAGCAAGTGTCTAATTGGCATTGGCAAATGTTTGGGGCTTGACTTTTTGTGGGAGCAAAATCCAAAATATTCTGGAGTAGTTACACAGATTAATGAGTTTATACCAGAATATAAATGACATAGACTGCTCCAGATATTGAAAAGAAATCTTGCTAGGAAAAAAAAAAAAATACAAGGGACACCTCAACAGTGTATTTAGTAATTATAAAAACAAAAAACATATCATTATGTACATGACACAATGTATATCCAGTGAGAGCTTCTCTTTATCATAGGATAATATGGAAGATGATCATAAACAACTAATATTGCATGCTCAACTATGAGGTTTATCATGGGGAAAGTTCTGCCAGAGAAGTTTAAAGTATGAAACACATACTTATTTTTTCTCAATAGTAAAAAATATTTCATGCCCAAATCTTAAAGATGAAAATCTGAAACCTAGATTTGTTAACTGATCATATATTTTCCATATTTTTAATTACATTATATCCATACAATGAAGGAACACAAAATTTTCAATGTAGATAAGGTCTGAAGGAAAAAACAAAACGTAGAATTGAGGAAGGACAGAGTTTCTACTTATTGGTACAAAAAAATCCAGAGCAAAAATATCTAACAATTATGAACAAAGTAGGTGATTATTTTGACACTATCTACAAAAGGTTTTAATAACACTTTACATTTTGACAAAGAATTATCAATTCTATTGTCCATCCAAAAAAAAAAAAAAAAACCAACCCTATACCTAGGAAATTCATAAATGTGGAATCAATTTCTTCAATCAAAAGACAATTTAAACTGAAATATATTCTCACAGGGTAAGTTTTGGAATGGCTATTGATGAAGGGCTGAACGTGAGTTGAAAATTAAAGATCACTTGATTCATTTTGGATAATAGTTAAAAATCGTATTCTGGACTTGCTAAAATTGCTTTAAAATTTCTTCTTCTGCTCCTGTCAATGTAATTATAGAATACTGGTCTTTCTCCGAGCATCACTAAAATTTGGATACAATATAAGACATTACCCCTCATATGTAGCAAGACTGTCAATTCAGTCTAGATTCTTTCACAAGAATTGCGTCCATCACATTAAATGACTGAGACCATAGTATGCAATGAGGATCCCTTATCTCCTTTATAACTGTTTTAGTTATAATTGCCCAGTTATGCACATAATTATCTTAAATATCTATATTAATCCCCAAAGCACTGGTTTTATTGTACAACACACATAGATGCATAATTATCTTTTCTCTTATTATGTTTGTTCCTATACTTTGAAAATTTTAGGTATACTGTATCAAATAATAGATTGAATTTGAGATCTTGAGTTTCTTACTTCATACTTCTAGTAATCCATATTTAGCATCTCAACAAGAGTATTGGTCCAGGAGTAGCTGGTGGCAGGGTGGGGGGGGGGGCAGGGAGATGGTTGGAGGGGAAGCAGTTTATCACCTACAAGTCATGAAGCATCAGTTTACTTAATCCATCCATTTCCCCACCCATGTGCATCTCTGCCTCATGTACCCAAGAATATGTCATACTGTTAGGAACTCCTCCCTCCAAAAAAAAAAATGATTAACTGGATATCATTTCCTCATATGATATATCAAAGATTAAAGGATACTGATTCTTAGTTTGCCTTTTGCTTTTTACTTTTCTCTTTCATTTCAAGTAAAGACTGAGGCCCTTAGCATTTATTTATCTCTGAGATTTTTGCTTGGCATACAACTAAAGTTATTTTAAGTCAAGGTTCTCCCTTTTTGGTAAACATCAAACTAAAAAAAATATTAGGTCTGGTGTCTTCAGTCACAGAAAAGAAAGAACACCTCATGTGCAGTGACAAGAGAACCCCACTAAGCAATGCACGTTAGGAGAACACAACTGAACAACTGAAGGTACAGCCAAAAACAAAGACACACCTTTAAAAAGTAATACCCTGACTAGGCAAAAATTACAATATTAGCCCACTGAATTATATGGTCTATTCAGAGGTGAAAGGTTGCTTACTGGCACAGAAATGACTAGATGTGTTAGAGTAGCCCAACACATGAGTTTGACTTTTTCTTAAAGTCAAAAATGGCTGAATATCAACAACTGTATATGACACAACCTACTAATTTTAAGAATGAGTTAATTCAGAGCAGAGATCTCTTATTTCATATAGTCAGTATCTTATTTACTACGTAAGTAAATGTACTACATTTACTCCTTTACTACATAAAGATTTTGGTGCTGTATGGATCTTTGCATTCTATATTTGACACTGTGTGTGCACTTGTGTCAGGGAGCGCCGGAACACAGAAAACACACACACACACACATATACACACACAGTTCAAACTTGTAGTTTTCAAAACACACACACCAGGATCGAATGGGCAGTGCCCTGAAAGGGGTGGAAGAGGGGCGACACATGCTGTTCTAAAACAATCCAGTGCTTCCCCAATTTATAATCTCCATCCAACTCCACACTCGAAGAATAAGCCAGCCAAAGCCAGGGCAGCTTTTGGTCCTTGATTCCAGCGCCAAATTCTCTAGTATTACACTATATAATGGAGTTGATTAGATTCTTAATATCCTCAGTTTGAAAGATAAAAATTGAAGTAGGTAAGAATATAATATTTAATGAGCCCCTTTATGGACCACACATTGGACAGGACATTTTACATATTTTACTTCACTTAATGAGCAGACGGCTGATAGTTTAGCCACTGCAATAATTTGATAAGAGTAAAAATGTAGTAAAGAATTAAGGTTGGAAATCTCAAATATCGAGTAATTTAAAAAGCTATAGATTCCTCCCTCAACTCTTAATTCAATTTATGTTGTGGCACCTAACTAATATGCATATAATGACTGGGTTTTGGTCAATGTAAAGACTAATTTGCCTGCAACATTAGTATTGATTCATGTAGGACCATGACCAATATTGGAATTTGAGGATCAGTTATTTTTTAAATGTGTAACATTATTGACCAGGTAAGTTAAAACTCAGGAAATATACAATATATTAAAAATGGATAACTTGAGGAGAAACCATTTGCCATTTTAAAGTGATAATAATATAAGAAAGATAACTACCAATTTAGTACTTCAGAGACATCCTTTAAACAACCTCTGGATCTTACTTTGAATTTTATCCCCCAAGCTTTCTGTTAGTGCAGGGATTGGCAGAAGGTCTAAAGGGCGAGACGGGGAGAGGACCAGGGAAACCGAAGTCCACCTTCTCCCTCACTGTGACCCTTGGTGTGAACACAACCTTCTTGTGGTCTGCATCTCTAGATTTTCAAGAGAAAAGCACTCAAGAGAAAAATGAAACATGTAAATAAGAAAGTGTCAACAGGATGCCAGAATGTGAGCAACTCTTCAGAGCACTTTGTCCCAAAATCACAGCAGGTAATTTAAGTTACCAAAGATCAACCACCAACTCCCAGTCTGTACGCTTCCAGAACCTCCTCAGTGTTAGGGATCCTAACAGAGGCCCCTCTGTGAGAGGCAAGTCAGATAACCACAAACACCAGAACCCCATCAGGAAGCTGCCATGTTATTTATTTTTGGAAGATCTTTTCAGAGTGGGAGATGGATACACTGAACACCACTGTTTTTTTCCTAAGGTGTAACATTAAACATCCTCAGGGGCACCTGGGTAGCTAAGTCCATAGTGTCTGACTCTTGATTTCAGCTCAGGACATGATCACGGGGTCCTGGGAAGGAGCCCTGTACTGGCCTCCAGGCATGGCCGGGAATCTGCTTGAGGATTTCTCTCCCTGCTCCCACCCAGCGCCCACCCACCTTTCTTTCTCTCCCTTTAAAAAAAAAAAAAAAAAAAAGATTAAACATCCTCTACAGCGAGGGACATTTCTGAATCTTTTTTCCACACAATTTGAACTATAGCCAATACCTCTTAAAATAAAACATCTTGTCAGTTTAAATTCTAGTGTTCTGTGTTTGATTTTGTTTGTTTCTCAAGCCAGTATGCTAAGGTTGTCACAAAGGGTAATCTCAAAATAGGATTAACTTACGCTTTATGCAAAAAATACTGAGAATGGTATAATTCCTGTTAATGCTAGACAAAGATCAGAATTTGGTTTGGGGGAGGTTTTTTTGTTTGTTTCTTTAGTTATTTTTATTTTACAAGAACTAAACCACAGACACATTTACTGCCTGCTTTCCGTTTCCTAGGCACTGAGGGGCCCTTTATGGATCATTTAATCCTCATCCCTACCCTAATGAGGTATGTGCCATTATTATTTGGTTTTTATACATAAGAAAACAGACTACTTTAAGAAACCTACCCACAACACCCACCAAAAAATAACAATATTCAAACTCCCTCAGTTTGGCTTTATAGTTGTTCGCTCTTAGCAGCTATGTTACACCGCGTTTATTGACTTTTCCTGCTGCTGGCTGGAGCTTGCCGAAGTTTTCCCAAGTTGTCACTTGTTAGAAGACAAATAAGAAGATAAAAATTGATAGGGCCTATGGACTGAATTAAAGATAAAGGAGAAGAGTGATGTAATTTCGAGAGATTTTCTAAAGTACATTCTGGCATAAATCAGAAATTTTCCAGCAATGAATTATCTAGGCCAGCCTCCCAAAATGCCAATTGAGTTTTCAGAACCACACTCTTAATGTCCACAAGACTAGTAGCAATAGATATTATTAGATACTGCTAATTAAAGAACAGTTACAATGTATTCATTTTTATGTAAATAATTCAACAAAAATTGGCAATTCAGAGTTGTGAATCAGATGAATACAAACTATGCCTCTTTGATTAAGATCTGCATAACTGCTTGTGATGAGTCAATTTTGGAAGTGCTTTCTGTAGAAAAGTAACTTGGGGAGAAAATAGTGCATAAAAGAGAGCAAATATCCACTATGAGGCTCAAGATGGAGAAAAGTAGGTCATGCTTTCATACTTAGCAATCTTAACAGAAACACTGTAGAAATCTAAAAAGTTTATGTACATAATTTATAAGCTAATTTTTCTGCTATTTTGTAAGTGAGAGCTCTAGAAGGGAGTCATAGCTCTCGGGTTCTTTTTTTTTTTTTTTTTTAAACCCAGGATCAATTCTTCTCATAGGTAAAATATTCAAAATTATTCAGTATATACTATTGGCATCTGATTTACATCCTTGTGCCAAATATGTGTCTTCTGTTATTTTAGTATTTTTGTTGGTCTGGTAATTCTATTTACTTGTCACACATATAATGAGTTTTAATTTGGTGGCATTAAAAAGGGAAAGGAAAGAGGACATCAAGGGGTCTGGGAATGTCACTCCTTGAGGGATATTTTTGCATAAATAACACAAGAATTTTTGATAAACATCTGAATATTTGAATTAAAAAAATATGTTGGGGTGCTTGGGTGGCTCAGTGGGTTAAGCCTCTGCCTGCAGCTCAGGTCATGATCTCGGGGTCCTGGGATTGAGCCCCACATTAGGCTCCCTGCTCAGCAGGGACCTGCTTCCCCCTCTCCCTCTACTTGCTCCCCTGAGCCCTCTCTCTGTCAAATAAATAAATAAAAATCTTAAAAAAAAAAAATGTTCTGAGTTGTTTCTGTTACAAGATGTTTAGCTGGGCTTCCAAAGTGAAGGTCTAGACAAGAATTTATTATGAGGCCTGAGTGCAATGAAATGACTCCTACACCCCTCAGTTACACTGGATAAAGTTTTAGAGTACTTGTTAAGAATGGACTGTTGAGAAGCATGATCTCCCAACTCCAAGTCAATAGAGAGGAGCTGGAGGAAGGAAGCTAGATCCATTTCACACGGGTTTGACCTTAACCTCAAAACTACAAAGGTAAACATCTGGCTATCTTTCTGATGGAAAGAACAAAGGATCAACTAGTACTCAGTTTTAGGGAAGAAGAATGTGTCAAGATTTTCCACAAACCAACGGCGGGCCACAGAAAGGAGCAGGTATGGACGGGGTCATCTAAGTTCCCTTCCATGAAGACCTGTGGAGAGGTGTAAAGACTTCCGCAACAGAACGGTCAAGTGACCAGAGTGATTATTCATCAGGAGAATTGCTGTAGGCCAGTCTGGAAAGGCTACATATTTTATGATTCCAACTATACAATATCCTGGAAAAGAAAATAAAACTATGAAAACAGAAAAATATCAGTGGTTGCCCGGGATTCAGGAATAGCCAGGGATCAACAGGCAGTGCACAGATTTTGAAGTCAATGAAACTATTCTGCATCATATGATACTTGCCAAGATACGACATTATCTATTTGCCAAACCCACATCAGAAACACCAGAGGGAACCCTGATGTAAGCAGTGGAATTAGTTAACATATCAACAGTTATTCGGCAATTATAACAAATGGGTCAGACTAATGCATGATGTTAATCATTGGGAAAACTGCAGGTAGATGGAAGAGAGGAAAACATGGGAACCTATCTGTACACCGGCTCAGTTCTGAAAACCTGAACTGCTCCAATATTAGTCTGTTAGTTTCTTTAAAAGTATCTTGAAAAGGAAGCAGCAGAAGTATAAGAAATAAATCACAAAAGAGTGGTGGGGGGAGAATGAATGAATCATGTTTTAAGGTATGAGAGGGAGTGGAAATAACTGCAACATGGTCTCTGTGTGCCCAGAGATGAACTGCTTTCAGCAACGGGATCATCCACCTTGCAATGGCCAAGAGTTCCAAGACTCGAGGTTAAGAAGCTTCCATGAGTGTCACTCCTGACCTTTACCCAAGTCACAACCTGTCCTTAAGGTATCTTCTCTATACCTCTCTTTCTAGAGGTCTTTTTTTTTTTTAAAAAGATTTTATTTATTTATTTGACAGAGATAACAAGTAGGCAAAGAGGCAGGCAGAGAGAAAGGGGGAAGCAGGCTCGCTCCCCCCTGAGCAGGGAGCCTGAGATCACGACCTGAGCTGAAGACAGAGGTTTAACCCACTGAGCTACTCAGATGCCCCTGAAGGGGTATTCAATTATCCTAATATTCCTTTCCCTAATCCATGAATGTTTAAGGTAGGATAGAAAAGCTCAACACTACTGTTGAAAGTCTAAGAGAATAACTGATGATCTATGAAAGCCATTACCACTCAAATTTGCCCCTTTGGTATCAGTCACTCATATTTACTGTTCAGTGTCTTTATTGTTCAGTCCCTCAGGGAGTGTCCACTGACAACACTGTGCAAATAAAATTTAAATCAACTATAAAATAAAATAGCAAATGTGGCAAATTACTGAAAGTGATGTTGGAAAACAAAATTATAAAGTAATAAACAGGGATGCACTAGAAATACATTAAAAACTAAAGAAAAGGGGCACCTGGGCGGCTCGGTCATTAAGTGTCTGCCTTCAGCTCAGGTCATGATCCCGGGGTCCTGGGATGGAGTCCTGCATTGGGCTCTCTGCTCAACAGGAAGCCTGCTTTTCCCTCTCCCACTCAACCATGCTGTGTCCCCTGTCTCGCTGCTTCTCTGACAAATAAATAAAATCTTAAAAAAAGGAAAAAACCAAAGAAAAGAATCACCCACACAGCTAAGCTGCAGAAAAGAATTTGAAAAGCAAAGCATTAATGAAGATTTTGAGCAAAATGGGCAGCAAAAATTTTTAAAGGGATCCACATATTGATGGTGCTATAGTACTCAAAGGGAAAGGAGGAGGTCACAAGATCTTATTCTGTTTGGCAAAAACACAGTAAGAAAATACCTAAATGGCTATAAATAAGAATAAATAAATACCTGCATACTTTTCTTCACTGATAATGTTCTAGCAAAGTCATCTCCCCACCCCCATTATGTACTATGACATTTTGATCCTTATTTTTAAAAGATTTATTGTATGAGTTCCAGTAGTTTGGGGGTGGAGTCTTTTGGGTTTTCCATATAAAGAATCATGTCATCTGCAAAGAGAGAGAGTTTGACTTCTTCATTACCAATTTGGATACCTTTTATTTCTCTTTGTTGTCTGACTGCTGTTGCTAGGACTTCTAATACTATGTTGAACAAGAGTGGTGAGAGTGGGCATCCTTGTCATGTTCCTGATCTCAACAGGAAGGCTACAAGCTTTTTTCCATTGAGGATATTTGCTGTGGGTCTTTCATAGATAGATTTTATGAAGTTCAGGAATGTTCCCTCTATCCCTATACTTTGAAGCGTTTTAATCAGGAATGGATGCTGGATTTTGTCAAATGCTTTCTGTAGTAGACTTTTTCTGATACAAGTGGGTTTTGATAAGATCTCTACAATCACTACCATACTTGTGAACACTTGTCCTATTCATAAATCTCTAAAAAGTAGAACAGAGAAAAGAACATACCAACCATCTTGTACTGGTTCTGTCCTCCTTGTCAGTCAATGCTATTCCCTCTCAAACAGCTCTGAGTTTGGCTTGCCTAAGCCTATCTATATAGGTCAATGAGGTTTCACATTCTACGCAATACAACTATTTGTGAAACATGTATAGTTTTATACATTGACCAAAATTTGGGATACATCTATGAAGGGTATGAGAATTCAGTATCCTACAGCATGGCAGTAGAGTACCATTATACTTAACAAGACATTTCTGTAACTGCAATATAGTATTATTGTAATAGAAAAAATTTCGGGGCACCTGGGTGACTCAGTGGGTTAAGCCTCTGACTTCGGTTCAGGTCATGATCTCAGGGTCCTGGGATCAAGCCCCACATTGGGCTCTCTGCTCAGTGGGGAGCCTGTTTCCCCCTCTCTCTCTGCCTGCCTCTCTGCCTACTTGTGATCTCTGTGTCTCTTTCTCTCTCTCTCTGTGCCAAATAAATAAATAAAATCTGTAATATAAAAATTTCCTACTGCTTGACCCTCACCTTTATTTCTAATGCTCTCTCTGTCACTATTATTGGCATTGAAATGAACATAGGAGAAGTAGACTATGGCATCCATGCCTGAGGGAAACGCATTCTGGTTGGAATTACATTTTCATGATTCGCACATAAAAAAGTATTCACAGTTAGTAATCACTTAAATTCTTTAATTAGGCACAATTTAATTAGCGAAGGAGGTGAGGGATGCAGCAGAAAAATTTAAAGGACTTTACCGAAAAATGCAAAGGGCTGACGTGACCCCTTAGAGATGCTTAAAATAACAAGAAAATTGGAAACAACCTAAGCGTCAATCAATGGATGAATGTATCAATAAGATGTAGCATATATATAATACGATATTATTGAGCCATTAGCAAATAGGAAATCTTGCTGTTTGCAGCAATACAGATAGACCTTGACGGCATTACAGTAAGTGAATTAAGTCAGATACAGAAAGACAAATACTGCACTGTATCACTTACATGTGCAATCTAAATAAAAAGTCTTAACTCCTAGAAACAGAAAATAGAAAAATGGTTGCCTGGAGCTGTGGAGTGGAGGGGAAAAGGGAGAATTTGGTTAAAGGATACAAATTGGCAGCTATCAGATGTCTAAGATGTGAGGATCTAGTGTATAAAATGGTGTCTATAACTGATAACTGTATTGTATAAGTGAAATTTGCTAAGACAAGAGAACTTAAATGTTCTCTCACACACACACGAAGATAAAAATGTGAAGTGACGGACATCTTAATTAGATGCATCGAATTCTCTCATATATGTATATAAAATCATCATGGTGTACCCTTTACGTATCTCACAATTCTATGTCAATTTTATCACAATAAAACTGAAAAAGAGGAAGGGAAGAAAAAATACTTATGTGCTCAACCATTTAAAAAAAACAACACCTCATAAATTATAAAACACAATAGAGGTACATCGGAAAAAAAAATTAAATAGCCAGAGAAGAGTAGAGAATGTTCTAAAAAGAATTAACAACAACAACAAAAAATACAAAGCCAACAGTAAACGTTGACAGTTTCTCAAAGCAATAAGGCCTAGGCCTGACACGGATGCTATCTTATAGGAAGCAAGGGATACGAAGGGAGAATATAGGGTTAAGTTGGAAGTGCTCACTACTTCTTTGCTAAATCCTTAGTTTAAAATGATGCTGTTATTTAAAAAATCAGTGGTTTTCAAGCTTTTGATGTATGAGAATCTGTTCAAAGAAGTACAGTTAATGTCCTTCTGTCCTTGAAATAGTTAACTTATTACTGTCTCTTCCATAGTTTCAAACATAAGTTCTTTTTGAATTTTAACTCTTAAATTATGTAATTTTATAGAGGATTCTTCTTTGAGACATAAATACCTTGTATACCATTCTCATTTCTTTTTAATCTCAGAATTTGAATTTTCTATTTTGTCCCTCTGTTCAAGGACAAAAATCTTTATCTCCACGTTCTCTAATCTATACAGTTCGCAGCTTACAGATACCCATCTTCCAGGAGAAGATTACTTTTCTTGTTCCTACTTCCTGACCTTCCACAGTCAGGTGCCAATGCAGAGAAGAAAGCCGGCTTTGGGCCATGTTTATTATGAGAATATTAATTTTTCTTATTGGTTTTCTCCATTTCCTACCAGCTCACACCTTTGAGGAAAGAACAAAAAATACACCTCTCCTGCCCCAGCTTTTATACTTTCTTGGCAGAATGTGGTTTAAAATGCATATACAATACCTTATCCTTTAGCTCCATAGATATTTGCAGTTATAAGCACCCTTATCTATTGCTGATTTAGCAAGACAACATCTTACAAAAAGTCTCTAAAGGATTTTGTATTCTTAGGAGAGCATAATATTTTATAAAGCCTTTAACATTTATGTTTCCTTTAATTTAAAGGAGCTTCAAGATTATCTATTTGTGTCACAGTTAAAAGTAGGTTCCATAAATATTGGTTTTAGACAATAATGCCCATTCTAAGAAATGCTTGATTTTATAATGTACTGTTTGTTAAGGTTCTTGGGCAACTTAATTTATACCTAAAAGATTATGTGATTATTCAGTATATACCATAGATGTTGGCACATTTTTTTCAGAACTACACACACACACACACACACACACACACACACACGGGATATTCATAAAGTGTTGAGTGACTTCGTGTGAGCTTCTAACCCTGCAGCTGTCCCCAGTCACGCGGACAAAAGCCTTAATTGCTCATTCAGAATTCTTTATTTCTAGCTCACAAACACATTTCCTTTCATTTTATGTGAATCTATTATCTCATGTTCTGAAAAACTAATAAAATGTGGACTTGCACATTGGGGAGTAACTATTTTGTATTTTGTCATCCTTTTATTGAAAAACAAAACTTTCTGGGCTGGGGTTTGATTTGGGGGGCTTACTTGCTGTGATTAACATCAAAGGCACATGTCTAAAATTACCAGGACTTTTTGGTTTTTTTCCACATCAACAGATCCTCTGAAGTCTCAACTTTTATAAAAGCTGCCACTGGGGAACTCACAAATTGCTTCTATCTAAAAAAAAAAAAAAATTCCCCTTTCTGTGTAGATCTTGGCAGGATGAGATATGTTTAGGAGTCTCTGGAAGTGTTACTTCTAAGACTGAGTATCTGGTACCAAAGCAAAATTAAAAATTAAGGAAGTCTTTGTTGGTGGGAATGCAAGCTGGTGCAGCCACTCTGGAAAACAGTATGGAGGTTCCTCAAAAAGTAGAAAGTAGAGCTACCCCATGACCCAGCAACTGCACTACTGGGTATTTACCCCAAAGATACAAATGTAGTGATCCAAAGGGGCACGTGCACCCCAATGTTTATAGCAGCAATGTCCATAATAGCCAAACTATGAAAATAGCCTAGATGTCCACCAACAGATGAATGGATAAAGATGTTTTATACATACACACACACACATACACACACACACACACACACACACACATATACATACAATGGAATACTATGCGGCCATCAAAAAATGAAATCTTGCCATTTGCAATGACATGGATGGAACTAGAGGGTATTATGCTAAGTGAAATAAGTGGATCAGAGAAAGACAATTATCATATGATCTCACTGACATGAGGAATTTGAGAAACAAGACAGAGGATCATACAGAAAGGGAGAGAAAAATGAAACAAAATGACACCACAGAAGGAGACAAACCGTAAAAGACTCTTAATCTCAGGAAACTGGGGGTTGCTAGAGTGAGGGTGGTGGGAGGGAGAGGGTGGCAGGGTGATGGACACTGGGGAGGGTATGAGATATGGTGAGTGCTGTGAATTATGTAAGACTGATGAATCACAGACCCATACCCCTGAAACAATAATAGATTATATATTAATTTTTTTAAGAAATTTTTAAAAAGAAAACTGAAGAAGTTCCTCATGACTTTTGAGCTGATGAAGAAATAAGACTGGTCTGCAGGAAAATTCAAAGACAATAATTGACACTTATGGAACAGACGGATCATTTGACATTAGGGTTTTTACTTCAATTATCAAAAACTATTTCATGTGTGACATACAGCCTAATTCTACACCTTGAAATTATGAAAACATTTAATGTTTCTAAATTCAAATGAAGATAGCTGTTTTTCAAGTGTTACTTTCACTGAAAAAAATCTTACTCAAAAATGAAAATGCTATACTGGTTTACTACGAGAGAGGTTCTCAGAGAATTCTTCATTTGGGGGAAATAATTGTGGTTTTTCTCTTAGCTCCCTTTATCAACAAAGGTGAGTATTTGAGACTTTGGTAAGGGTTACATGTAGAACAACTGCTATTCCATTTTTTTCCTCTTCACACTCTTTTAGCTCCTGTTTTAATTATTTGAACTACAAGAATCATATGAACTCTATGAATGCATTTAAATGAATTATGAGAAATAAATAACTTTCAAACCATTTTAAAGGAGTCTAGTTACATAACTTGTGTAAAATTACACAGCTATTAAGCAACAAAGGGAGAACTCTTACCTGATCTTCATTCAATAATCTTAAGCACTACACCGGCAGATGCCCGCATTGAATTTTTAGTATCCTTTGGGGAAAAAAATTTTTTTTGATGACCGCATTCTGGTTTACTGCTCTGTCATCATTAATCCTCACAGAAATTTGGGAACTAGTGACCAAATACACACAATGACAGACATGCACGTCCTGTATTGGTCCCTGATTAAGGCTTATAAACACTGTGTTTAAGTGAATACTTAGAACAGTCCACACAACTTCACCTCAGAAGGCAGCTCACTGGGGTAAAGAGCAAGCCTATAAATTCCTCTGATCATCCTCCATGAAGACATTACTTCCTTCTCCCTCATACACACACATACGCACACTTATACACATCTGTTGATAAGGATATGTACTGTTTATATGTCCACATATGCATAATTTTGTCTTAGAGAAGTTAGATTTCTATCTGTAGAATTTACAGAAGAAACTGGATAAAGCGAATGGTAAGAATTTAGCACAAGAGAATGAGAAAAGATCTAGGGTCTGAAAGAAGGGATGGTGGGGGAACCTAGCTGTTAACATTTATTGATGATTCCTACGTGCTAGGCAATACTCTAAGTGCTTTACACGTACTAAGTCAATCAATCCTCATAGCAATGCTTTGAAAAATGTATAAATATTGTGTCACTTTAAAAGAAACAGCCTGAAGGAAGATATGTACAAAATCACAGTGCGAAAAATGCTGAAGCCAAGGTTTGCATACAATCTGTCTAGCTCAAGTCCACATTTTCCACCATTAATGGGTTAACATTTTTGTTTAAGTCAAGAACGCAACATCCTCTCAATTTGTGACAGTAAAATTTCTAGTCTGTAATTGAAGACCATATGATGTTGATAACAACTGACTCATGCGAGCGAGAACATGGTCATTTTTGTGATAAGCCAATAATAATTCTAAGTGAACTCAACCAAATTTAACTCTGGATTCTTCTGCTGTTACTACGAGATAGCCCAGTTCAATCAAGCCTTATATACAGTAGGACGTTTTTAGCCATGATATTTAAAATATTTACATGTATCTCAAATTCCTATACTTAATATTTGACTCTGAACAGCTAATTAAGTGCTTGAGTCCTACCGTTTTAGTCTAGTAGTCTAAAGCACAATATCAAAGACACTTAGGGACAAAACAGTAAATGGGAGAAGTTTATTTCATGATGCATTTTACAGCCAATTTCAGGAACTGACATGGATGAACCATCATCCACCCTTTACTTAATGACCCAAATCTTCCTTCAAACACTCCCAATGATTTTAACATCACTATACATTAAACAGATGAAAATTCCTGTGAAACTACTGAATGTCTTTTATATGTGTCTCTAAGAGCAGTGTTCATTGTTACTTACCTACTTTCATATTAAGTCTGTCACATGGTTGGTTAAATTAAGAACATTATTCCTCCAATGCAAAAGGTATTTTACTTTGAATCATAGTGACTGAAAAAATAAAACTTAAAGGACTTTGAAGAGTGGATGATTACCTGTGAAATTTCTAAATTGTATAGAAATTTCCAATAGCTTATAAGGAAAACAGAATGGCTATTTTATTCATTGTTTAATAGCAGAATGTGTTTATTTCAATCACACAAGTGTTAACACAATCATTTGCCTTATAATCATAAGGCTCAATCAACATAGGTTAACAAATTTATTATCTTCTGTAATTTTAAATGTAGCCTAATTAGAGTTGAAATATTTTTAAATGTTGCATATTAGTTCATCCACAATCTATTTGATTCCTTTCAAATAAGTTGCCAATTTTGCCATGCCAACACTTCCTTTTCCATCCATAAAAATTCTCCATTTAGACTTTCATTAGTAAGTGAATTTCTACACATATAGTACTATATAGCTTATGAATAAATAAGCTAAAACATTTGTAGTATATAATCTAGTAGTCCTATCAAGCTATTTAAGAACAATGGTACACCATGTAGTTAGTAAGTTTGACAAACACTGTATTACTCAAAATTACCTTCATTTATAGAATTTGACTATTTCAACTGCACACACCAGTACACAATAAAATACTTAGTATGGGGGCACCTGGGTGGCTCAGTGGGTTAAGCCTCTGCCTTCAGCTCAGGTCATGATCCCAGGGTCCTGGGACAGAGCCTCATCAGGCTCTCGCCTTCTTCCCCTCTCTCTCTGCCTGCCTCTCTGCCTACTTGTGATCTCTGTCAAATAAATAAATAAAATCTTTTTTTAAAAATAGTATGTGAAGTCCTAAAAATAAAGTTCTAAAATGAACCTATTAAAAATAATTTAAAGAAGAATGCTGGTTCAAATTCCTTCAAAGTTCTTTTACCCTGATCAACAAAAGTTTGAATCCGGACAATGGTGAAAAAGACAGTTAAAAAAGATTTTGCCAAATTCTGCTAAAGAAGGAAAGGACTATTAATAAATACTATGGCTTGGTTTTCTCCAGATAACTTTTAAATGCTTTCTCACACTTTTGAACTAAAGTTTTAAAGCTCTAAATAAACTAATTTACGCAAATTTTAAACAATATTTCCTATTCCTTTTTTTAAATAAGACTTGCATCATATCAAATTAAGCTATTCTACCAAACCACTTACACAAAATTGACCAAAATCAAACTTTTAAGTAAAGCAAACCAAACCAAACCAGACATTGCCACAGGTTCTTAACTTTCCTGGGCTGTTTCTTTATCATGAGAATAAAGATGCATACTTGGGTTTTAGCTGCCAGTCCTGACCCTACTAGCTGATGTAGAACCTTGACCTAAAATTCAATTCTAAAATGAAGGAGCGGGACCTGGCCTCGGAGTATACTCTCAATTCAAAATAGTATTCCAATACAATTAAAACACCTGCTTTTAGAAAACAAGATGGTATTTTGTATTCCAATACAATGAAATCACTTGCTTTTAGAAAACAAGACGGTATATGAAATTTAAAATATAAAATCCTGTTTATAACAACATTTTCACTAAAATTCTAATATTTACTGCTCTTTAAAACTTGGCTTATTTTCTTGAAAACAAATAGCTTACACTATGAGAAGATAATGATACTGTATATCCCAACATGGAAACTTAAAAATATAAAAATAGTCTTCCAAGTTCAGATGGATTTGTACTGATCCTTTGCCTCCCACAGAGTTTCATGCTTTGTTTTGTTTTTAAATCTCTACAAATTAAGAGCTAAGGAGCTATGGAGGGACAATGAACAAGGAGTTGCACAGTTATTTTGCTGGATCCTAGTGATTACCTATTGATAAATAAGTGTCTTTGAAACCATGTTTAAACAACAAGAGACTAGAGACAAGAAGATAAAAGTGCTAGGCATCATTTTGGTTCTTTTTCCTTTTAAAGAACAGAAATGTACGATGGATATTTGTTTTTTTATACATTGTAGCTCAGTATATATAGTTGAATAAGTCATAGTGAGGTACTTTGAGCTACATGTCTTCCCCTTTGGGTATTTTACTAACTGAAGGAATTTTACTTGTTGTATAATTAAAAGTTAACAAAAAGGTTAGAACTAAGGCTTTATGTTTATGAGGCTATGAAACCTACCCACACATTTTTAACAGCGTCCTAAACACAAGTCACTCCTGTGACCTGGAATTTAGTATTGGCCATTCATTTCATTACACATACCTTTCATAACACATTCATTTCATAATATTGCATTATTTTCCTCAGACAAACCCAAGTTATAAAACCAAAGAAAGCAAGAGCACTGTGACTTCTTAGATGGTCACCATTTGAACATTAACCTTCCTGACATTTAAAGCCAAAGTAATAGTTCTGAGATTTCAAATATTTACATACTACCCCCAGTTCCACATGCCTTTGATGTTGAGTTGTTTGAAAAGAACTCACTGGGATTTGAATTTCAATATAATCTGACCTAGAAGTGTCAGTTTTCTTTATTATTTATTTATTTATTTAGACAGAGAGAGGGGGTAGAAAGAAGGGGTAAAGGGAGAAAGAGAAAGAATCTCAAGCAGACTCTATGCCCAGCACAAAGCCCCATGGCGGGGCTCCATCTCACAACTCTGAGATCATGACCTGAGTGGAAATCCAGAGCCAGATACTTAATTGACTGAGCCACCCAAGTGCTCCAGCTTTTTTTCATTTCTAACAACTAGGCTCCATTTTGAAATTCATCACTAGAACTTTTTGCTTCCCCCTAAAACTATTTTATAAAAATGACCAACAGAATGTCAATTTTCCTAACTCTATACTTAGTTGTATCTTTAAGAAGCCATTTTATTGTGTTTACTACTAAAGGAGTTGGAAAAGATAGCTCCAGGAAGCTGCAGTCTCCTTTCTCACATCTGGGAATCAACAGTCAGAATCAAGAAATCAGACAAGTTTATGCTTCTGGTCACCACATTGTTCTAACCCAAACTCACAAATCTGTTGGTTTCCGGGCACCTGGGTGGCTTAGTCAGTTAAGCGTCTGCCTTTGGCTCAGGTCATGACTGGGATCAAGCCCCATATTGGGCTCCCTGCTCAGCAGGGAATCTGCTTCTCTCTCTACCTCTACCCTTCCCCCTGCTTGTGCACGCACACACGTGCACACAAGCGCATGCTCTGTCTTGTGCTCGCTCTCAAAAATCTTAGAAAGAAATCTGTTGGTTTGCATTACCTCAGCCAAGTCATAATAGCTGATAAATCAGTACCTAATTGAGCCTAATACTTGAACAAGGAGCTATGGCATTGAAAAAACAAACAAAAAAAACAAAACAATGGTATTAATAGATAATGTTAGCTTATGATGTCAAGCACTAATAATGTTAATAAAAATGTTAATAATGTTAATAATTATATCGCACAATAAAATTTGAGATAGGTATCAATATTATGTTCACATATGGCATAGAAAACAAACTTAAAGCTTCTCCTCCTTAATTTCAGGTGAGGGGGGAAGACTGCCCTTCTCCTAAAGCATCCCCTTCCATTCCTCCATGAAAAAGGTTTGGAAGCACTAATAATTTGGCCCCAAAAAGCCTTCTCCACAGCTCTCAATGTTTTCCTCAAACCTCCAGCTACCCCTAACATATTCTCCTAGAAACTGATTAGCTCAAAATTGAAAACTCAATTTCACTATCTCATTTTCAAGTCCCACTGGGTGGTATAGATCTGACTTGGAATGTTCCCAACACACTGGCACATTCTTATATTCCTTCGCTGAAATTTTCTAATTTTAATGTCATATTATGGTATCTTAGAAAGGAAGTTAAAAAGAGAGAATTTTCCCAACTGTAACCTTGGAAATAGCTGATGAATAGGTTTACAGAATTGACATGCAAAGACTATCCACCAACCTACACAATGCAAAGTTAACACCTCACAAGGGCTGAAAAATCTTTACTCAAATTAACATCAACCAGAAAAAGGTGTAACAAATTCCCAATCCCTCAAATCCACAGATATATGTATATTCACAATAAAATCAGAGCAACTGCTTTAGTTACCTTCAAATGTATTACATGGATATAGTATAGCAATCCATATAAATAAAATGTAGGATAATCTCTTAACCATAGTTTACTGATGATAAGTATAAGTATTTAGCAAAATTAAAAATTCACAGATACTAATGATTCAAGGTAAATTCTAGTGCAATCAGGAAAAACAGGGCACATGTTAAGCATGTGAAGTTGCTCAGGTGAGCCTACTTATATGAGGGTACTCACTTATCAACACTGAGATAACTTTGAGTTTTAGAGTGTAAAGGCTAATCTTATGAAGTTTTCATACAGCCCAGTAAGACTGAGACTATTCATGCTTAAAAGTCTAGACCTGCACATAGTGAATGTATATAAAAACATATAAAAACCAATATTATTTCTAGATGAAGGAACAGATAATGAGACTTTGTCTTCAGCTTTTTGAAAGGACTTACCCTGCCATATCGTTAACCAGCCCTGCTCCAGCTGAACAAAACTATTCTATTAAATCAAGTCTGTTTGTCTAGTGAGAACTCTCTAATTTTTACTCTCAACGTGATCTTCATTTTCCACATTCTAACTTCAGGTAATATTTGTTCAAGGGAATGAAAGAGGACTTTTGGGACCATGAAGAAAGCTTAGAATTATGAAAACAAACCTATCTCAAACATGTTAATTTAAGTCACTTACTTAACTGTTTCCACTAGGTAAAGTCTCACCGATCTTCTTCCAGCCTACTCCATCCTCCTCCCAAAAATGGGGGAAATCAAGAACCATTTGGGAACTTTCAGTTCTTGGGATGTCTAAGCAGACAAAACCGACAATCAACAGTGCCTACTGTGGGTTCTTGGCAAAACAAACAAACAAACAAAACAAAACAAAACAAACCTGGGCCGAGAGTTGAGGTCCAATGCAGCGCAGAGGTCCGGAATGGGCACATTTGGGGCTCACCCTGAGCCCATGGCATGCTATGAGTTCCCCCACGACTCCCCAAAAAAAGGACATGTGGACCAGAGGTACTCAATCAGCGGGTACGCAGAGGGCGCGGACGACTGTGCCAAGGGATGCAGAGACCTCCCGGGACGCTAGTAGCCTAAACCCTAGAGCTAGGAAAGCTTCACACTCAGGTCCTGAGCTCTCCAAGAACGCGCCTGCGCATTGCTCTGCCTGCCCAGGCTCTAGACCCTTGCACCCCGCCCACCCACGAACGTCCCGCCCACCCACGAACGTCCCGCCCCACGCCTGCGCAGCGTCAGATGCTTCTCACCGTGTAAATCCACGACTCCCTGGCCTCGTCGTTGTTCCTGTGAAGGACGGTTGGTGCTCCCGGGACCCAGCAGACCCTTTCCTGTCCGTGCTTGTCGGAATCTCGAGAGTCCAGTACCCCGTTCAAGAGTTTCACAACAGCCAGCGGCCATGCCCGAGCCTAAACCCTGCGTCCTAGCAGTCTTGCCGGTCCTGGGACCACGGTCTGCTGTGACCTTCGAAGACTGACTGGTCCATACCTCCTCTTCAGAATTAATCTTGAGTCCTCACATTCTATATTCTCTCCAACTCCTTTGTACTATAACACCTCTTCCCCACCAAACCCCTTCAAAATAAACTGCGTGAAACATCAAAGGACACCACTGTATTCCTAACCCCTTCTCATCCTCTACCTTTTTGGATTTTGTGTTCTCTATCTTGAAAATGTCAGAGGTGACACCGGTGTAAACACCACAGTGTTGCAGAGCTGGACGCTGAAACTATGGCTTTTCATTGTTTTTGTTTGTTTGTTTGTTTTGTTTTTTAAGATTTCATTTATTAATTTGCCAGAGAGCGCGCACTAGGAGGGAGAGCAGGCTTCCCGCTGAGCAAGGGAGCCCAATGTGGGGCTGGATCCCAGGACCCTGAGATTATGACCTGGGCGCAAGGCAGACGCTTAACCGACTGAGCCACCCAGGCGCGTCCCGCCATGGCTTTTTAAAAACACTGATTTCAATATGTATGCAATTTCTCCTTTTCCATCCACAAGCTTCAAAGAGTAGATTCTTTTCAAGTAATCCTAACATTTGATTGCCAGCTGAATCTAAACTAGGGTTTCTCAATCTTAGCACTCCTGACATTGTGAGCAGGATAATGCTCTGTTGAGGGGCTGTCCTGTGCATTGTAAGATGTTTAGCAGCACCCTTGGCCTCTGCTGACTAGGTACCAGTAGGATCTTTTCATTTCTTGTTAAAATGAGAAAGTCTCCAGATATTGCCAAAGGTTCCTTTGGAGCAAAACCACCTCCTCTTCCCCTTAAAGAACCATCGACCTATACCATTCAAGTACTGAATTTTAAAAATAGTTTGGAAGACTCTTCTTCTCTACAATGTAAGTTATTCCCAGGTTGCTTTTTGTGGTAAGGAGACAACACTGTGAGTTTTCCTGGGGCTGTCATATACTTTGCCTATATTATTCAAAACTGAGAGCAAATGGAGTGCATGGTGATTTCTTTACTGGCATTTTATGTTATATTTCCTTTTTCCCTAATATATTAAAAATAGATTCCAGGGGGAAAAAATAAGGTTAATTGCCCTGTGTGGATGGGAAATGGATGAATACACTAATCAAGGGCATTGTAGATCACCCAAAATGTAAATACATGAAAAATTTACAGGTTAAATCTGCAAAAATGGAAAAGAAATGCAACATACTCTTAGATATCTAAAAGATTCAGACTTTATTTCATTTACAAAATCAAGTTAATGAAAAGATGTTACATATTGAATTAAAATACATATAATTTTTTTTTTTTGATAAAAGGTCTATTGCCAGTCCTTAGTTTGCTAATCATGGGAGAAAAACTGCACTAAAATATTGTTAAATGTATTCACAGAATTTCTAAGAGATTAATTCTATCTGTAGCAATGGAAACTTGCTCATGTGGAACAAAGTTAACTAAACTAAAAGGCATTCAGCAAAGATTATGGATTTGTTACTATTAACTGGAGTCTGTATAGAGCTCTAGTTTAAGATTCCAGCTTTGACATAGCTCTATGGACATCTCGTAAAAATTCACACTCTCCACCCAGTGAATTCACTTCAGCATCCACAAATTCTTTGTTTTTTTGCACTTTTCAAATTTCAAAAAACTTTTGTGTCTACTATATCACTTATTACTAATAGGTATCTGAAATAAGTAGAGAAGAATTTGCCTTGCCTCTTAGAAAAGGGAAAACTGAAGCTGCCTGAGCAACAGTGAGTAATCGAGAGCAAAGACTCACATTAGTTTAGGGTCTTATATCCTTTCCATTCTTCCAAATTAACTTTTATAATTGGTATGCCTTTCTCTACTTCACTGACCTGGATCACACTTGGTGACTGTTCATGAACTCTGCAAAGTAAACAGGCCCAACAGACTTAATATAAAAACAAAACAACACTCTCCACTCCTTATCAAGGGCATTCAAGACTTCAAGACTGAAGTGGATAAACCTGAATTCAAGCCTTCGGCTAGGGTTAACTCGCTTTGTAATGGGTTCCTCTGGAGTCTCAGTTGTCTCCTAAGAACCAATACTTTGCGGATCGATAAGATAGATGGAGGGGCACCTGGGTGGCTCAGTCGGTTAAGCGTCTGGCTTGGGCTCTGGTCATGATCTCACAGTCCTGGGGTGGAACCTGGCATTGAGCTATGCTCAGCAAGGAGTCTGCTTGTCCCTCTCCCTCTCCCTCTATGCTCTCTTTTTCTCTCAAATGAATAAACAAGATCTTTAACATATATATATGTTAAATATATATAGTTATATATATATGTGTATATTATATATATTTATATGTGCATGTTTGTGTATTTGGAAAGGCGCTACTGTTGATGGACTTGAAAGCTACCTCATCAAGTGTTCCCAAAATAATTTTAAGAATATAGAAATTTTCACTTTGTTAATTAGGGATCTGTGACATTTTTAAAGAGTCCTTTAAGTGCAAAAGTAGACAAGGATGAATAAATGAACAAGGAAAACCTATCTGTATGTAGCAAGGAGGAGGAGAGGGGAGTGGAAAACTGGGTTTCTCCCATTAGGAAAATCAAAGGAAGTTGCTGAGACCATGGACATGTGGTAGACTCTCACTTGGAAATTCTTCAACATTTCTCTTCAGACTACGAAGGGAAATGATAATGGGGCATAAAATGGAAAAATATATATGTTTCACTTGAAACAACTGGATAGCTGGTTGGTAAGCCTCAAAACTAATTAAGAAAGCTAAGAAAATTAACGTCTAGCAATCACAGAACTTCATAGAGCAGAACTAGAGGCCATCTAATTTATTACTCTCCTTAATCAAATTTTGGCAAATTGCCATCAGCAGGTGAAGGTCATTGCTGAAGATGGTGGAAGAACTGGAGCAGGGAAAGCAGAGAGTTCCTCCAAAACTAAGATAGTATAAGGGGTATTGTGTTTCAACGCTGAACACCTGAAAAAAGGTAGCAAAAAAGTGAAGTTTTGCCTTCACTTGAGGTGTAAACCTCAAGCCTTGCACATATGTGTGTCGCTTGCATGTGTATTTCATACTCACCTGGGCATCTCCAGCACAGCAAATTCTGTGAGCAGAGACGGATGACCTTTGTGATTCTCACAGCCTTTTCTCAATATTTACTGCACTGTGCCCCATACTTCAATGTACTTCAGAATATTGAATCTCAACTCCAGCTGTGTATACATATGCCACCTGTAGAGCTTTAAAAATAAGACAGGCTAGGTTCCAACGCCAGAGATTCTGATTTGTAGGGGTGAGAACCTGGAATTGGTGTAACAGCTCCCCAGGTGATTCCAATGTACTGCCAGGATTGAAAACGATAGTTTTAGGATTACAGTCATAAAGAATAGGGAAAGTGAAAATTTAATAGCAATAAGGAGAAAGTCATGTTAAAAACACTCAGTACCAGAATATTTGGACACGTATTTATATACTTTAATTTATACACTTTAAATTTTAACCTTAATTTGGAAACTAATATTATATTTTTGTTTTCATTTTAGTAAAAAATAGTCCCTTTCCCTCTCCACCCCCCTCTACATATGCCTAAACTTTTAGCTAGCAAATCCAAAAGTGTGTTTAAGAAAATATGATCAAATATGATTGACATTATGAATGAATGTAAAGTTTAACATCAAAAAATACATATCTCTCAAATTCTTCTTATTGATAGGTAAAAAAAAAAATTCAAGATTAGGTCCCTCTACGAAGAAAAGGAATTGATAAAGTCTATTCCTATATGTTGTAAAAACTATCAGCAAACTAGGAAATTTGTCAGTATCTACTAATTAAACAAATATCTATGCCATGAACCATAAATCCTGCAATTGGCACATACCCAAGTGAAATTAGTTCATATATACTGAAAGAAAAACAGCAACAACAACAAAAACCCTTATATGAGAATATCCAGGGCAGCTTTATTCATGATATCTCCAGGTTTATGTTGTAGTCAGCTTGCAGAAGCTCATAAGGAATTTTGTTAGCTTATTGTTAAGCCATGCAACTTCAATGAGGCTATGGTGAAAACATTTACACCAGGGGAACTGGCAAGTGCTGCAAATCAGTGTGGCTCCCTATTCTCCTCCACCCCATCCAGTTTACCAGCATAACATTAAATAGTTCCAAAATGGAAGCCATTCAGGTGTCATAAAATTAGAAAAACACTAGGTAGTATATTCATAAAATGGAATAATATATGAAGCAAAAAGAATAAATTACTGATGTAATAACATGAGTAAATCTCAGAAACATAATGTTGACTGAAGGAAGTCAGACCAAAGGAATGTGGTAACCTGTAATTATAGAATTCAGAATATTGGCTGCTTCTGGAGATTAAGTGATATTGAGTATAAAAGGGCATGGTAACATTCTAAAGGTGATGAACATGTTCTATATTTTGTTCTAGATAGCAGTGACATGGTTATATACATATATGCATTAACTGAGCTGCATACTATATGTAAACTATACCTTAAAAATAAAAATTAAGCTTTAAAAATAAGTTTACATGAAAGATAAAGACATATATAAAGTTAAGGCAATTTTGAGAAAGTTGACCCAAAAACTAGGTACATATCCTATTGGATATTAAAACATGTCATAACAGCATTAACAAAACCATGTGGAATAAACACAACAGAGATATAACCAATAGAAAGAACACAGAGCTCAGAAAGACATAAACATAATTTGATACATGATAAATAAGGCTCCACAAAGCAATGAGTTACAAAGAGATTATTTAATAGATTATGGAGAGAAAACTCCATATGATTACACAGAGGAAAATAAGACTGAATCATCTGGCACTGTAAGTTTAAAAAAAAAAAAAAAAAGGCAAGAGAATATCTTTGTGACCTTAACATGGGAAAGTACATATTAAAGAAAACCCTGAAACTGAAAACCATCAGTCAAAAACTGATGTGTTTTACAGATCAAAAATGAAGATCTCTATTGAATGAGAAAGACTACAAAAAAAAGATAGCTGCCAGATAACAGCCAGAAATAAGCTAACAGAAGTAGTCAACATTGCCAAGGGAGCAATGACAGGTGCTGCACTCTTTAGCACACTAGATACCAACCACAAGTGACTAATTAGAGGAAATTACATAAAATTAAATTAAATTTAAAATTAAATACTTCTTTAAAAAATTAAATTAAATTAAAAATTCACTTCCTCGGTGCCACCAGCCATATTCCAAGTGCACAACGGTCATACATCACTAGTATTATTATATCATATAGCACAGATATAAAACATTTCCATCACTGCAGAAAATTCTTTGAATAACATTAATCTACAATATGGGAGCTTCCACAAATAAACTGGAAATAAATAGCAAACTGATAGAAAAATTGACCAAAAAATTAAAAGACAAGTCACAAAAAGGGGAAACCCATGTAGTTTACATGTAAATGAATTGCTCAAATTTACTAGTAATTTGAAAAATGCAAATTAAAAAAATGTATACTTTTCTACACCTATAGAACTGAAAAAAAAAATAATAATAATACCAAGCATTGTCAAGAATGCAAAGAACTAGGACTACAGTTGCACAACTGGTTGGAAAATAAATTGTTCTGGTTTTACTGGGAAATGATTGCTCAGTATATAATGAAATTGAATATGTATATAAATTCTGGCCCAATGGCTCCACACTGAGAGAAATCCTCTCAGAGTTTCACAAAGGTATATCTACAAGGATATCCATTGTAATGTTTTATGTAGTTCCAGAAAATTGAAGACATATGCATACGAGGTATCCATTCTTCTGGGAACAGACAAGCAGAATGTAATGGATGCCCATAGTCAGATACTACGGAAAAATTAGATACAGTTCATTAGGTAAATTTACTAAGAGAAATACGAGTGAGACTTTAAACATTTTATTATGACTATTATAAAAAGTATAAAACAGAATAAAGACTACATATAAAATATTTCTGTAAAACATGTTATACAAAATAATTATATTTTAAGATGCATGCATAATATATATTATATATGATAAATATATCACATATAGAGACATATACATAACATATATGTACATGTTATATAGACAATAAAAAGCCTATACCAGGGTCAAGAAAAATAGGAGTGGAGATAGGACAAAGGGGAAAGCAAACAAAAGAACAAGTGAAAAAAGAAACATGTAGATTAATGGAGTAGAATAGTGTCCAAGGTCAAGAAATTTATCTACCAATATATAGGTAATCAATATTCAGCAAAGATGCAAAGTCAGTCCAATGGAAAAATGTAGTCTTTCAACAAAGGGGCATCTCTATGCAAAGAAAAAAAAAAGGTAAGGAAAGAAGAGAAAAAAAATAAAAAAAGAACCTCAATCCATACCTTGTATCACATATAAAAATTAACTCAAAATAGATCTTAAACCTAAATGTAAAACCTAGAAGTTTAAAACATCTAGAATAAAACAGTAGAAAACCTTTCTGACCTGAGTTAAGCAAAGATTGTTTAAATATAACACCAAAAGCATGATCCGCAAAAGAAGGGAAAAAAAAAAAGAGAGAGAGGGACACCTGGGTGGCTCAGTTGGTTAAGCGTCTGTCTTCAGCTCAGGTTATGATTCCAGGGCCCTCAGATTAAGATCCACATTGGGCTCCTTGCTCATCAGGAAGCCTGCTTCTCCCACTGCCTGCTGCTCCCCCGCTTGTGCTCACTCTCTCTCTCTGACAGATAAATAAAATCTTAAAAAAAAAAAAAAAAAAGATAAGCTGGATTTCATTAATTTAAGAAATTTTACTTTTCTAAGCACTGTGCCATAAATGGAAAGATCCATTCCAGGGTGAGAGAAAATATCTGCAAAACATGTCTAAAAGACATGTATCTAGAATATACAAAGAACTGCTAAAATTCAGTAATAAGAAAATCCAATAGAAAATGGGCAAATGGCTTAAACAGACACCTCACCAAAGAAGGTATTCAATAAATCTGGCAAAAACACACATGACAGGGACATTTAATATCATTAGTTCTTAGGAAATGCAAATTAAAGCAACAGTGGGATACCACTAAACATGTATTATAGTAATGACAACTAAAAAACGGACAGGGCCAAATATCGGTGAAAATGTGGGACTCTTGCCCAAAGAGAGTGACATTGTAAAAATGCATATCCACATAGTAAAACAGTCTGACACTCTTAAAAAAGTGAACACCCATTTACCATATGACCCAGGCTTTCTACGCCTATTTATACAAGAGAAAGGAAACCTAGGTCCGCACAAAAATATATGTCATTACTCATAACAACTTCATTTGTAATAGACAAAAACTGGAAACTACCCAAAGGTTAATAGATGAATTGATAAATTCTGTACCGTGGAATACTACTCGGTAATAAAAGGAAGGGACTCCTGATACACACTGCAACATGAATGGGTCTCAAAATAATCATGCTGTGTGACAAGAAGGCAGACAGAAATGAATGAATCCTGTATCGTTCCATTTATAGAACACTCTAGAAATTGCTAACCAATCTATAGCAACAGAAAACTGATCTCTGGTTGGGAGAGTGGTGAATGAGAAATCACAAAGAGGCAAAAGGAAGGTTTTGTGGCTGATGGACACGTTCATTATCTTCATTGTACTGATGGCTTCATAGGTGTATTCATATGTCATCTTAAATGAAAGGTCATCGTGGACTAAAAGATCCGTTTCACGCCTTCAATTACGGCTGCTCAGAACCAGAGATAATCTATTCCACAGTCATTCAGTGCTAGCTAACTTTGCTATGGTTATAGGAGAAGCAACCTTTGATTTATTAGCATTAAAACTACTAACTTAAAAAAAATTAGAAGTCACTGGTGTCATGAAGAACTAATGTTTGGGAAAGATTTTAATAGTGTTTTAAGAACAAGATGTGGATTAGGCAAATTTGAATTTTGTTAGTTTATCTACCACGAACAAGCTGAATGGCTTTATCAAAGTTAGTCTGGGAACCAGTCCTGTCTCCTCACTCTCTACTTCAGGATTTTATTTATTTAGTGGCACCTGGGTGGCTCAGTTGTTAAGTGTCTGCCTTCGGCTTGGGTCATGATCCCGGAGTCTGCCTTCGGCTTGGGTCATAATCCCGGGGTCTTGGGATCGAGCCCTGCATCGGGCTCCTTGCTCAGTAGGAGGCCTGCTTCTCCTTCTCTCACTCCCCCTGCTTGTGTTCCCTCTCTTGCTGTGTCTTGCTGTGTCAAATAAATAAAATCTTAAAAAAAAAAAAAAAGATTTTATTTATTTAGTTATTTTAGAGAAAGAGCACAATCAGGAGGAACAGAGGGAGAGAGAGAATCTCCATGCTGAGCATGGCGTCTGACTCAGTACTAGATCCCAGAACCCTGAAATCATGCCCTGAGCCAAAAGCCAAGAGTGAAATGGACTGCACCACCTAGGCTCCCCTACTCATTATCTACTTCAAAGGATTTTGACATCAACAAGTTAAGATTTCAAGATAGTTTTACTCCCCTTTGGAGTTAAGGGGTGGGGAGGGGGGGAGGGGGGGCACGAGGCAAGTCTTGTCCAGGCTCTGTTATTTATTGAATGGTCTGTCACAATCTCATGTCTAAAGGAATCATGCTGTTTTAAGGATATTTACAAAAGAATGATATTCACACACAGACATCCTTAATGGGTGTACCATATTAGAAGATTCTCCTAACACTCTTAGGATCGGGAAGACTTTGGAAAAGAGAATATCATGAACAAAGATGAACAAATCTATTTCCACACTTTTTATCAAATTTGAAGCTAAAATATGACATGCTAAAAATAATCAAGCCTAGGAGGTAACGCTGTGAAAGAAAGTAGCAACTGAATTACCCTGCACATATCGAAGCGTGCTCAGACAATAGCCCCAAAGAATGAAAGGGGAAATATAGCTCAATTTATGGCAGCACTCAAATTTACTCAGTAAAGCTCTTCAGAGACTCTTTCTTTGAAAGAGAAGGTTATTAATTTCAAGGTAACATTGAGTCTGGGTCAAACAGAAAAATGTTACTATTCCATAGCAAAACATCCTCCTAGAATGTTGTAAGTGATCATAGAATACCTAAAGTCTTTACAGAGAAGCAAAAAATACCTTGCAGACTGTGGAGCATGCACAACGGTGGTTTTCTTCCTGAAGCAAAAACAACGATCCATCACTCCTACTCTGATGCCTAAGAAATACCGGCATTTCAAAGAGAATGACTTTTCATTTCAGCTTCGCTATGGCTTTTATAGACACCTTTGCTCCAATTTCAGGCCTACTATACTGCTTGCTTTTTATAAAACTGCTGAAGTCGTCTTTGAAGATTAATACAAACTGTAAACTATTTTCTACAAAAATATGTTTAAAAGAATTTTAAACTCATAAAAAAGCAATTATGTCAGTAGCTTTTAAACGATATAGCTAAAAAGATGTGACTCTAGATAAGAAAATTAAAATGATATATTTTTAGTATTCGTTTGATTGGAGCTGTTTGAAATTTGTAACTTGATGTAAAAAAATAATCTTGAGTCACTGCAGCCTTACCCTGATTGACATGTCAAAAGCTCCATTGAGTAAAGCCTTGTACAATTGTCATCAAAAGATTGTAAAGTGACATGCTTTTCAAAGATGAGATCAAGCTGTCACACTGAATACTATACTATGTATATAAGACACTGTGTATTACATTAGGTGGCATTATGGCATCAGTTTATGAAGTGGCACGTGAAAAATATGCCTTCAGCGAAGATAGACCAAGATTTCCTACAAACTGTACTAAACCTAAGTGGATTTTACTGAACAGTAATCCTAATGATCTGTTTTTCATTCCGTAAGGAAAAAAAAATAATAATAAAGGATTGATTCTACAACAGGCCTTTTAAATTTACAGTTAGCTGCCTGAAGTGCATGCAAATGGAAATAAAACTGCAGCCCTGGGACACTCTAAAACATGACATGGAGGTTGCCAAGGTAACCCACCAGGAGGCTGTCTTGGCATCTTCTGGAATAAAATGGGAAGAAAACATTATAGTGAAAAGATGGGGGAGGGGGAATCTTCTGGGCCTGGTTATATAATAAAAGTGTTGCGAAAAACTACAGCCCCATGAAATTAGTTCCAAACAAAAAAGGAAAACCTATCTCTCACAATTCCAATGTTGAAACTGGGCAAGGCTTATGATCCACAAGAGTGTAATCTTAAAAACTATGCTAAATATTATTTAAATGGTATAGTTACTTTGAAGCCACTGTACAACATTTATCAATTTTTGTACTTACAAAAAAATTCAGCTGTGGTCTACAGCTGGGATTCAAGGTGCAAAAGTGATGTTCACTTCCTAGTATTTTATTCGGCAGGTCTTGGGGAAGCAGCAGAACTTGCCTAATATTCTCAAAATATAATATCCCAAGAGAACAATAAGAAAAAACAGATGACACTAAGAATCATTTCGCTTTAGTTCACTGTTAAATTTTACATTTACCTCCTACCTTCTACTTTTAGAATTATGGAGTATTCCTTTGATTTAGGAGTTGTTTCCTTTTATTTCACAATGCTGTTGTTTCTTTTAAACATGCACAAAAAGCTTTAGTTCCCTCTCTTTGAAAAGCTGATTCTCTCTAACAGAAGGTTATTCTATAAATAGTCAGTGAATCTCCTTGGCCTGTCCTTAGGCTTTTTTCATTTCTCCTCTGTCCCTGAAGATTGAACAAGAACTCTGAGATGATGAAGGACAAACATGGAGACAGGCCACTTTTGGGTGGGATATGAGAGTTTCAGCTGTCACAGCTGAGTTGCATTTAAGAATTCCACGTACAAACACAAAATTCAAATAGGAAAGAGGAGAATTTAAAAATAACACCACTTTATTCAGATGTTTATATACCTAATAACTGCATTTTTATTTACTTTATATAAAAACAGAATTTGTGTCATTTGGAACATTGCCAATAGCAAGATAACTGGAATCTTTATGTGTCTCAGATAGCAGTTATACAATCAATTCCATTTAAAAAATCAAAGCCGATTATTTTTTATTGTATATTCATTCATAAAGCCAATGTTGTTTTGCTATTTTGATGCAGTGGAGATATTAAGGCAGACTGCCTTTTAAGAGATTATTTTCCTTTTCATGCATAAGCAGCTATAGCTCTCCATCTAATCATATCACCACTTTTCTCAAAATCTTTCAGTACTTCTCATCACCTATAGATAGCAGAGTATCCTTAACTATAAGTCACAGAACCCTTCTCAATTAAGGTCCTGGATTTCTGCTTATGTATAGCAGGCTCCAGGAGAACTCATTCTTTCTGAGCACACAGGGATATTTATTTTTCCCTGAGACATCTGTCTGCTTCTCTGGGAAGTTGCTCCAGCCCAACTCACATGTCATATCTTCTGTGAATTAACATACCCTCCTCTTCTCTCCTAAGGCAATTGGCTATTTTTTTCCTTTGTTCCAATTGCACCTTGAATTTATCTAATGCACCATGCTTCACATTGCGATGTGCTTTAGAACTCTATCTCCCATGTATGATATACTTCTTAAAGACTGACATACGTCTTGTTCATTTTGGGCCACTGGAGGGTAACAGTCCCCAGAACACAGTAGACAATCAACAGATGTTTGCTGAATACTGAATGAATATATCTGTCTTCAACTGCCAAGCAAAGAAGTGCTGGGGTGAAGAATGGGTCCACAACTAGCTGACTCCTAAGCTTGGTATTAGAGCAGAGTCGCCTTATGAAGTAGGTTGAGGGTTAGACAAAGGCATCTTCTTTTTAAATAAGCATTGCAGGTGATTCTGACACCAAAATTGGGGAATTGAGACACAGATGCCTGAAGAATATTTCACATTCACCACAAAAGTTTTCTAACATAGAAAAGGTAGGTAAGCGGAGGGATAACCTACAACTGGAGACAATTTCCATTAAATAACTGATCTGATTCATTTTAACAAAGTGCAGTATATGATTAACTCAGTTGGTTAAACAGAGTGCAGTATAATACAGTATAAATGTTTACCATTGATTCTAAAATGTAATCTTTCTGCAGATTTACTTCTAAAGAGTGAAGCAAAAAAAGTGGAAGCAAGTTACAAAGTCATAAACCTATAATCTTAATTAAATAGCTTGTTTCATCTTCTCAAGGTCAGAAGAATACCCATTATATCATCCAAATAGTCTCTAAACATTTAGACCAAGGAACCCTAGAGTTCTGCAGTGAGAATCTGAGTATTCTTTGTATTTGAAAGAAATCAAAGAGAAGAGTTTACAGAATGAGTATCAAATATAGAAAACCACTGCAGAGCTCACATCATGGACTGGACTCTGCTGCTTGAAAAACAAACTGGACACCAACAGGTTAGCATAATTATTGGCCATATTTCTAATTTGAAATAATTTGATTAATTAAATCAAGCTTATTTGAAGCACTATAAAACTGATGTTTATATATTTTGGCTATCTTTTCCTAAAATTACTCATCTTATTACTGTGTTCCAAGGGTTCCTAAGAATCCCATGGAAGCATAGAAATGAGTGCTATGAAGGAGATGGTGGGTGGGCTTGTCTCCAATCTCCTTGGCTTACCGTTCTACAAGAATTATAACTGATTTCTCAGTGTAAATACATTATATGGTGTCCAGGCCAGCACAGCCACAGAATGCATCAACTTCTCAGCAAGAATGAGCTAGTAATATATGCAAACCTGTAATTCTAATTCCAATGCTGATCTGAGTTCCAGCTCTCAAATAGGGAAGGAACATTTACCTGAATCATAACTTCTTTGCTTGGTATTGATGTCCTATCTTCCTTAATTCTTGCTGTTGCCTTAAGATGCTGAACAGAACCACTACATAACCCCACCTCAATTCCAATGGTCAGAATTCTTCTACAGTAGACAGATCATCAGGACCAGGAAGACACCGAATCTCACATTGTGCTAGCTAGACTTTCCATATTGCTGAACCTGAGAAAAGCATATGGCTCTATCGTTTGGACACAGTTTCTATATCCATATATATTCTGAGCCATTCAGATAATATGCAGAAGATTATTCGCTGCAAGATTTAGCTCTATAACTGTATTCATATTCTGGCCCCCATCAAGCTACATCTAAATTTCCTCCTTGTTTCATCAGCCTGAGATGTTCAGGCCTCAGTGTGTGTTACTATTAAACCTCTATGTGCTAGGACATGATTAAGTCCTGATTAAGTCATGAACTCACTGGGAAACTAATGCCATTATCTGTTACTAAGAGTCTAAAATCTCTAACTCTTGCTGGGAAATAAACAGTCATATTGTGTAAGCACAGAATCACTGAAGACAAAAGCATTGCCCCTGTTGATCCCCTGACACAAATCCTTTTAAAGGCAATCGTTAAAAACATTCATTCCCTCCTTTAGAAATTCGTAGATTATTTACCAAAAAGAGTATCATAGAGAAGTTTCTCCTCCTAGGGGAAGAAGCATCCTTCTAAGAGAAAATACATATAGGAATTGTTAGATAAGAGGGAATTTGTCCCAGTTTGGGTTGATTTGGGTTGATGATTGTTATCTTATACTTTTCTAAGACTTTGTTTATGCCATCCCCTTAAGATTTTCTAAACTGAACTGGTTGGTTGAAGTAAGTTGTAATACTATCAGACTGAATTAGAAACAAGATGAATACAGGGGCAAAGAGAAATGGCAGAAACAGAAGAGAGACAAGAAACAATATCATAACTAAAACTAAAATTCTTCTAACAACTTTCTCCAAAAGCTTTTAAAATGTGAAAAATAAGATTGCCCAGGGTCAGAGGACCCCCAGATACTTGAGAGTGTGATATTTCTTTGTTTTATGGATTCAGGAAATCATGGGAGAAAAGTAGCCCTGGAAACAACACAGTAGCTTTATTTGCTTCCCTTCCTTGTTCTGTTTCTATAGTCCTCTGAAGACTAATAATGCAAAATGCTATCACCTCCCCGTCTGCTTAGCTTCTAGAGCAATGATGCTAAAGGGTAAGCATGCATATAAATTAACTCTATAGAACATAAATTTCTATTTGTAAATTTCACTAGAATTTGACAATTATTCTGGTAATTTGCTGAGGTCAGAAAAAAGATCTTGAATGACTTTGCCTACCAGAATTAAGTCCAATGTTATAAAATAAACATAGTTTTAGATATTTTAACCAAATTCCTTCTCCATAATAGCTACTTACATATATATATATATAAATGTTTGTTTAGTAATAAAAATGGAAACAAAGGAAAATCAGGTATCTTCAGTTCTTAACTAAAAGCAATGTAAAAGTTGCTTCCAAATACAATTACTAAGGAAAAATAAAAAGATGTTTGTGTTCAGTAGCAGTAATAGTAGCAGCAGCAGCAACAACAGCAGAATGAATAAGCCATTGACCACAGTTACAGATTTCACATCCTAAATGAAATCTGTTCAGATAAAACCTCAAAACCAAGTTATGTCAAACCTTGCAAATAAGAAGTGTTAACAAGTATGTATTAAACAATCTCTGCCATTCACTGTGCTAAACATTATAATTATAGGATTTACTCAACTCTCATAAAATCCATATGGTGACACTGGAAGGGAAAAGTTAACAGCTGTATCTGTGGCTTTTTCTTTATCTTTAGGGATTCCTGAGGATTTGACCCTTTGCCTGAGTAGGTGAAGTCTCCTACTCATATGGTTCACAAAACTTGTAGAAAAATAGGATACCAGATAGAAGATAAGTGAGAACCCAGCCAAGAACTACATGCTAAACCAAGCACTTGCTTTATGTCCAGAAAAAATAATGAATAATCTATATTGATAAAAAAGGAACTTTTTTGTACATTGGGTTTAATTTTGAGCACCTGTGTGCCTAATTAAGATAAAAGTGAAAGGGACTGCTGTGCTGACTACTCCCCTAAGTCCAGGTTGTCTAGCATCTTACTTCATGATTACATTGTCCTGAGTATGGAATGACTGGCAATCAAAAGCAATGCATGTTAGTCATGCAGAAGAATAGCCTTTGCCATGGTGTTGCTTTGTGTGCTGTGTTACTCCCCTCCTCTCCTTCCTGAAAGCTAAAAAATTTGGTGCTGGTCAAAAAATACTATGTCTCATGAACATGATGGCAGAAGACCTATCCTCAGAGACCTGGCAGGCCAGAAAGGACTAGCATGATATATTCAGGGTGCTAAATAAGAAAAAATACGCAGCCAAGAATATTTTATCAGCAAGAAGTTCATTCCAAACAGAAGGAGAGATAAGAAGTTTCCGGGACAAAGAGAAACTAAAAAAATTTGTGATCGCTAAAGCAGCCCTGCAAGAAATATTAAAGGGGATCCTTTATATGAAGACAGAGCCCAGAAGTAACATAGATCTGAAAGGAATAGAGGCAATACACAGAAACAGTGACTCCACAGATAATACAATGGCACTAAAATCATATCTTTCAATATGAATTTTCAACAGTTATTCTGAATGTAAATAAGCTAAATGCCCCAATTAAAAGACACTCATACAGGAATGCAGCAGAGTGGCAGGCTATAAAATCAATGCACAGAAATCAGTTGCATTCCTATATGGAAGAAAGAGAAATTAAGGAATTGATTCCGTTTACAATTGCTCCCAAAACCTAAGATACCTAGGAATAAATCTAACCAAAGCGGTAAAGGATTTGTACTCAGAAAACTACAGAACACTCATGAAAGAAATTGAGGAAGACACAAAGAAACAGGAAAACATTCCATGCTCATGGATTAGAAGAATAAATATTGTGAAAATGTCTATGCTACCTATAGCAATCTATACATTCAATGCAAACCCTATCAAAAAACCATCAACTTTTTTCACAGAGCAAGAACAAATAATCCTAAAATTTGTATGGGACCAGAAAAGACCCCAAATAGCCATAGGAATATTGAAAAAGAAAACCAAAACTGGAGGCATCACAATTCTGGACTTCAAGCTCGATTACAAAGCTGTAATCATCAAGACAGTATGGTACTGGGGCGCCTGGGTGGCTCAGTGGTTAAAGCCTCTGCCTTCAGCTCAGGTCATGATCTCAGGGTTCTGGGATCAAGTCCCGCATCAGGTTCTCTGCTCAGCTGGGAGCCTGCCTCCTCCTCCTGTCTCTCTCTGCCTGCCTCTCTGCCTACTTGTGATCTGTCTGTCAAATAAAAAAATTTTAAAAAGAAAAAAGACAGTATGGTACTGGCACAAAAACAGACATATACATCAATGGACTTCTCTTTCTCAGAATAGAGAACCCAGGAATGGACCCTCAACTCTATGGTCAACTAATCTTTGACAATGCAGAAAAGAATAACCAATGGAAAAAAGACAGTCTCTTCAACAAATGGTGCTGGGAAAATTGGACAACCACATGTAGAAGAATGAAACTTGACCACATCCTTACAACATACACAAAAATAAATTCAAAATGGATGAAAGACCTAAATGTGAGACAGGAATCCATCAAAATCCTAGAGGAGAACACTGGCAGTGACCTCTGTGACCTCAGCCATAGCACAAGGAAAACAGGGGTAAAAATGAACTACTGGGACTTCATCAAGATTAAAAGCTTTTGCATAGCAAAGGAAACAGTAGACAAAACGAAAAGACAACAGACAGAATGGGAGAAGATGTTTGCAAATGCCTTTTTTAAAAAAGATTTTATTTATTTATTTGACATGCAGAGATCACAAGTAGGCAGAGAGGCAGGTGGGGTGGGGAGGATCAGGCTCCCCACTGAGCAGACAGCCCACCCAATATGGGGCTCTATCCTGGGACCCTGAGATCATGACCCAAGCCGAAGGCAGAGGCTTTAACCCACCTGAGCCACCCAGGCGTCCCAATATTTGCCAATGTCTTATCAAGTAAAGGGCTAGTATCCAAAATCTATTAAGAACTTATAAAACTCAACACCCAAAAAACAAATAATCCAATCAAGAAATGGGCAGAAGACATGAACAGACATTTCTCCATACAAATGGCCAACAGACACTGGGAAAAGTGCTCCACATCACTCAGCAACAGGGAAACACAAATCAAAACCACAATGAGATATCACCTCACACCAGTCAGAATGGCTAAAATTAGCCACTCAGGAAACAACAGATGTTGACAAGGTTGCAGAGAAAGAGGAACCTCTTCTTACATTGTTGGTGGGAATGCAAACTGGTTCAGCCACTCTGCAAAACAGTTTGGAGATTTCTCAGAAAGTTGAAAATAGAGCTACTCTATGACCCAGCAATTGCACTAGAAGGGAATATCACTCAGCCATCAAAAAAAAATGAAATCTTGCCATTGGCAATGACTGAATAGAACTAGAGGGTATTATGTTAAGCAAAATAAGTCAATCAGAGAAAAACAATTACTATATGCTCTCACTCATGTGTGGAATTTAAGAAACAAAAGAGGGGATCAAAAGAGAGGAAAAAATGAAACAAGATGAAACCAGATAGGGAGATTAAACCATTAGAGATTCTTAATCATAGGAAACTGAGGGTTCCTGGAGGGGAGGGGGGTTAAGGGATGGGGTAACTGGGTAATGGACATTAAAGAGGGCATGTAATGTAATGACCACTGGGTATTATATAAGACTGATGAATCACTGACCTCTACCTTTGAAACTAATACTATATTATATGTTAATTAACTGAAGTTAAATTAAAAATACACTTAATAATAAAAAATAAATAAGATAATGAAAATAAAACTCTTAATATAAAGAAAAAGAATGATATTTTAAAAAATATCAGATGTTGGAGCAGCTGGGTGGCTCAGTTGTTAAGTGTCTGCCTTCTGCTCAGATCAGGATCCCAGGGTCCTGGGATGAAGCCCTGCATCGGGATCCCTGCTCAGCAGGAAGCCTGCTTCTCCCTCTCCTACTCTTCCTGCTTGGATTCCCTCTCCCTCTCTTGCTCCCTCTGTCTCTGTCAAATAAATAAATAAATAAAATCTTTTTTTAAAAATCAGATGTTTTATCAGTAATGCTTCCTGCCATCTTAACAAGTCGAGTTATGGGACTCTCAATTTTTGGTTACTAATGACTTCATCATATTACTGCATTTTTAGGTGATATAATCTAATTATATTCTCAATGGATAAAATTCATCACTGTACTGCAAGAAATCTCTCTAATATCAAGTGTATCTATCTCCTGGCTTTCTCTGACCTATTTCCTTTTACTATTTATCACTAAAGTCATATTTTCCTTGAATTTCTACCTAGGACCATAGAAGAAGTAACAATTTTTAAATTTATTTAAATATGAATAACTATTTTGCTTCTTTCTTCCAAAATGCACCAAAACTTCAGTTTATTATTCTTAAGTTTCTTATTTGATACTAGTATTATTTGCCCAAATACACTTTATGTGACTGTTCTTATCCATGTTATCATAAACTACAACTACCTTAAGGGGAGGAACCATGTCTGCCAATATCTTCCTCCATGACCTAGATATCATAGTTGTTGAACAGTAATAAATATTATAATAAAAGATCATTAATGCACATGTGTGGTATGTAGAGATTTTTTTTATATAACTAGACATTTACTAAACTCAACTTAGATTATCTTTTTATAGAATGTCCAAACAGAAAGCTGAAATTTATGAATCTGGATTTATATTAGAGGGTACTTGAAAGAGAAATTTCATCTGAGTTGCAATTTTATATTAGCCCTAGGTATAGAAAACTTTATTCCCTTTTGCTATTACTTTTAAAGAAGGGATAAATTTTACTACAACACCTACACAAACTTAATTGTGAGAAAAAAAGGAGTTAGTTTATCTTCTAACCCAACCTTAAACTAAAAACAAAAAGACCTGGATCTGCTTTTCATAAAATCTTATAGGAAAATCCCCACTTTTCATTTTTGTGGGCCCAATTTATAACTGCTCTTTGCATTTCACTGTGTTAACCTTTTAAAGTTCTTCTATTCTCCAAATTCCAGAAGCACAATTATCTCTTGAACATCTCAATGTATCGCATCTGGTTTCTATAGGATACATAAGCATATTGTCAATGATGGAAATACTTACAAATGCAGAAAATTTTCAAAGGATATATATTATGGATGATAAAGATTTTCTCCTGGGGCACCTGGGTGGCTCAGTGGGTTAAAGCCTCTGCCTTCAGCTCGGGTCATGATCCCAGGGTCTTGGGATCTAGCCCTACATCGGGCTTTCTGCACAGCACGGAGCCTGCTCCCCCACCCCCCTGCCCCGCTCTCTTTCTCTCTCTCTCTCTCTGCCTGCCTCTCTGCCTACTTGTGATCTCTGCCTGTCAAATAAACAAATAAACTCTTTTAAAAAAATGGATTTTCTCCTAACAAAAATTACTATTTATATTCCAAAAATATGAGGCCATCAGACTCACTAATGTTATATATTATACTCATTAACTTATCTAATAAAAATATTCACTAACAATGCTATGAACTTTTGCTAGTTTATCCCACCATTGTTCTTTTTACATATCTAATTTAATGTATATATTTTATAAATATAACTTAAAACATACATAGTGTGTTTATATTATAAATATATTACATATACATATAATTTTATTTTTTGGTAAACTATGGAAAGTTGTGTCCTAGTCCATTTGGGCTACTAGCCTAAAAACAGCATAGTCCAAGTGACTTAAACAAAAAACATTTATTTCTCACCATTCTGGAGGCTGGGAAGTCCAAGATCAAGATGCGAATTTTGAAAACATTTGGTGCCTAGTGAGAGCATGTTTCCTAGTCCATAGAAACCCATCTTCTTGCTGGGTCCTCATAGAGTGGAACGGGCCAGGAACTCTCTGAAAGCACTAATCCAGTTCATGAGGGCTCTTCCCTCATAACTTAATCACCTTCCAAATACCCCCACATCCAAATGCCATCACACTGGGGATTCAGTTTCAGCATATGAATTTGACAGGGCCACAAACATTCACTCTGTAGCAGTAAGTTATAAGAGTATAGTTATTCTTTTTAAAGATTTTATTTATTTATTTGAGAAAGAGCAAGAGAGAGAGAGAGAGAGTAAGCATTGTGGGGGGAGGGTCAGAGAGAGAAGCAGACTCCTTGTTGAGTGGGGAGCCTGATGCAGGACTTGATCCTGGGACTCAGATCACGACCTGAGCTGAAGGCTGACTGTTTACAGACTGAGCCACCCATAAGCTCCAGAAGTCCAATTATTTATTAAAGTGTTAAAGCTAGGTGCCTGGGTGGCTCAGTTGGTAGTCTACCTGCCTTTGGCTCAGGACCTTTGGCTCAGTCCTGCATCGGGCCCCCTGCTCAGGGGGAGACCTGCTTCTCCCTCTCCCACTCCCTCTGTTTGTGTTCTCTCTCTCTCGCTGTCTTTCTCTGTGTGTCAAGTAAATAAATAAATAAAATCTTTTAAAAAGATTAAAAAATAAAGTGTTAAAGTTTCATATATTGTCAATATGATCTTCTTATAAACCTTGTAAGGAATCTATTATAATTCCACTTTAATAGAAGATAAAAGTGTGACTCAGAGAAATTAATAAATACCACAGCATAAATGTGACCCAAGTCCATGTAATTTTAGAGCTTATTATACTTTACTTACAATACACAATTTTTAAATTGTTATTATAGGGGCACCTAGGCAGCTCAGTCAGTTGAACACCCAACTCTTGGTTTCAGCTCAGGTCATGATCTCAATTTCATGAGATCTAGACCTGCTTCCAGGTCCAAGCTCAGTGTGGAATCTGCTTGAGATTTTCTCTCTCTCTCCCTCTCCTTCTGTCCCTTTCCCCACATGTGCACGTGCTCTCTCTCTCTCCAAAATAATAAAATCTTTAAAAATAAATAGTTATTATAAAAGTAATTTATTGTAAAGTATTCACATCAAAACTATCACACAGATAACACCTGTTTATATTTATATAACACCTATTTATACTCAATGACTCTAAACTTTTGCAGTTATATCTATACATATACATATATTGACACACTATATGATACCTAATATTGCCATTATCTATTTATACATATTCATAGGCAAATGTGTTATAGTCACATATATTTTTACACATTTTTGTATATCCAATATTATATTCTACTTTTAAATTTACAAGTTAGTGAGCTTTGTCTTTTCCTTTTTTTTTTTTTTTAATTTAAATTCCACTTGGTTAACATATAGCGTTGCATTGGCTTCAGTAGTAGAATTTAGTAAGGGTGTCTGGATAGCTCAGTCGGTTAAGCTTCTGCCTTCAACTCAGGTCATGATCCGAGGGTCCTGGGATCGAGCCCCAAGTTAGGTTCCCTGCTCAGCGGGGAATCTCCATCTCCTTCTCCCTCTGCCTGTTGCTCCCCCTACTTGTGTTCCCCCTCTCAAATAAATAAATAAAATATTTCTTTAAAAAAAAACAAAAAACAAAGGAGGGCGCCTGGGTGGCTCGGTGGGTTAAGCTGCTGCCTTCCGCTCAGGTCGTGATCTTGGGGTCCTGGGATCCAGTCCCACTCAGACTGTCTGATCAGTAGGGAGCCTGCTTCCCCATCTCTCCCTGCCTGCCTCTCTGTCTACTTGTGATCTCTCTCTGTCCAATAAATAAATAAAAATATTTCTTAAAAAAGGAGTAGAATTTCATGTTTCATCACTTACATATAATTCCTAGTCATCATAAATGCCTTCCTTAATAGCCATCACCCAGTTATCCCATCCCCACACGCACCTCCCCTCCAGCAACCCTCAGTCTGTTCTTACAGTTAACAATCTCTTATGGTTTGCCTTCCTATTTTAATTTAATTTATCTGTTTAATTTCCCTTCCCTTCCCTTATGTTCATCTGTTTTGTTTCTTAAATTCCACGTATTAGTGAAATCATAAGATATTTATCTTTCTCTGACCAACTTACTCTGCTTAACATAATACTCTCTAGTTCTACCCATGTCATTGCAAAGGGCAAGATTTCATTATTTTTGATGGTTGAGTAATATTCTAATATATATATTATATATACATATATTATATATATGTATACATATATACATATACATTCACATGCACACATTCCATTTCTTTATCCATTCATTGGCATTTGGGCTTTTTCCATAAGTTGGGTATTGCAGATAGTGCTATTATAAACATAGCGGTGCATGTGCCCTTTTGAATCAACATTTTTGTATCCTTTAGATAAATCCCTCATAGTATAATTTTTAACTTTTTGAGGAACCTCTGTACTTTCCCAGAGTGGCTGCATCAGTTTGCATTCCCATCAACAGTGCAAAAGGATTCACATCCTTGCCAACATCTGTTGTTTTCTGAGTTGTTGATTTTAGCCATTCTGACAGGTGTGAGGTGATATCTCATTGTAGTTTTGATTTGTATTTCCATGATGATGAGTGATGAGCATCTTTTCATGTGTCTGTTAGCATCTGGGTGTCTTTGGAAAATGTCTATTCCTGTCTTCTGTCCCCGCCCCTTTTTTAAAGATTTTATTTATTTGTGTGAGAGA
>NC_081560.1:61887036-62004928 GCF_022355385.1 Mustela nigripes | reverse complement strand
AAAAAAAAAAAAGAGAGAGAGAGAAGAAGAAGAAAGAAAATATCTCTCCCATTCTTTCACTCGCCTTTCAGTTTTCTTGATTGTTTCCTTTGCTATGCAGGAGCTTTTATCTTCATGAGGTGCCAACAGTTCGTTTTTGCTTTTGTTTCCCTTGCCTCCAGAGACTTATCTAGTAAGAAGTTACTGCAGCTGAGGTCAAAGAGGCTACTGCCTGGGTTCTCCTCTGGGATTTTGATGGATTCCTGTCTCACATTTAGGTATTTCATACATTTTGAATTTATTTTTGTATATGTTGTAAGTCAGTGGTCCAGTTTCATTCTCTTACATTGTTGCCCAGTTTTCCCAGCACCATTTGTTGAAGAGACTGTCTTTTTTTCATTGGCTATTCTTTTCTGCTTTGTCAAAGATTAGTTGACCATAGAGTTGAGGGTCCATTCCTGTGTTCTCTATTCCATTCACATATGTGTCTGTTTTTGTGCCAGTACCATACTGTCTTGATGATTTCAGTTTTGTAATAGAGCTTAAAGTCTGAAATTATGATGGCTCCCGCTTTGGTTTTCTTTTTCAACATTACTTTGGCTATACAGGGTCTTTCCTGATTCCATACAAATTTTAGAAAAGTTTGTTCTAGCTCTGTGAAAAATGCTGATGTTACTTTGATTGGAATTACATTGAATGTGTAGATTGCTTTGGGTAGTATAGACATTTTTTTTTAAGATTTTATTTATTTATTTCACAGACAGAGATAGGCAGAGAGGCAGGCAGAGAGAGAGGGAAGCAGGCTCCCTGCTGAGTAGAGAGCCTGATACGGGGCTCGATCCCAGGATGCTGGGATCATGACCTGAGCCAAAGGCAGAGGCTTTAACTCACTGAGCCACCCAGGCGCCCCTAGTATAGGCATTTTAACAATATTTGTTCTTGCAATCCATGAGCAAGAAATATTTTTCAACTTTTTTTGTATCTTGTTCACTTTCTTTCATAAGTGTTCTATACTTCTCAGAGTATAGATCTTTTACCTCTTTGGTTAGGTTTATGCTGAGGTATCTTATGATTTTGGGGGCAATTGTAAATGGGATCGATTCCATAATATACCTGATTTCTCTTTCTGGTGCTTCATTTTTGGTGCATAGAAAGGCAACAGATTTGTATATATTAATTTTATATTTTATGACTGCTAAATTCATGTATCAGTTCTAGGAATTTTTTGGTGGAGTCTTTCGGGTTTTCTACATAGAGTATCACATTATTTGCAAAGAGTGAATGTTTGACTTCTCTCCTGCTGATTTGAAAGCCTTTTATTTCTTCTTGTTGTCTAACAGCTAGGGCTAGGACTTCGAGTACTGTCTTGAACAACAGTGGTGAGAGTGGATATCCCTGGTGTGTTCTGACCTTAGGGGAAAACCTCTTAGTTCGTCTCCATTGAACATGACATTAGCTGTATCTCATATATGGACTTTATTATGCTGAGCCATCCCTACCTTCTTCAGGGTTTTTATAAAGGATGCTGTGTTTTGTCAAGTGCTTTTTCTGCATATATAGAACATACATAGTTCTTATCTTTTCTTTTATTAATATAATATATCAAGTTGATTGATTTGTGGTTATTGAACCACCCTGCAGCCCAGAAATAAATCCCACTTGATCATTGTGAATAATCCTTTTAATGTGCTGTGGGATTCTATTAGTATCTTATTGAGATTTTTTGTATCCATATTCATTGGGGATATTGGTCTGTATTTCTTTTTAATGGGGTCTTGGTTTTAGGATCATGGTAATGCTGGCCTTGTAGAATGAGTATGGAAGTTTTCCTTCCTTTTCTGTTTTTTGTTTTGTTTTGTTTTGTTTTTTGTTTTTTGTTTTTTTGAATAGCTTCAGAAGAATAGGTATTCATTCTTTAAATGTTTGGTAGAATTCTCTGGGAAGCCATCCAGCCCTGGACTCTTGTCTGTTGGGAGACTTTTTTTTTTTTTTAAGATTTTATTTATGTATTTGACAGACAGAGGTCACAAGTAGGCACAGAAACAGGCAGAGAGAGAAGGGGAAGCAGGATCCCTGCCGAGCAGAGAGCCTGATTCTGGGCTTGATTCCAGGACCCCGGGATCACGACCTAAGACGAAGGCAAAGGCCCAACCCACTGAGCCACCCAGGTGCCCCTGTTGGGAGACTTTTGATTGCTACTTTAACTTCTTTGCTGATTATGGTTCTGTTCAGGTTTTCTATTTCTTCCTGTTTCAGATTTAGAAGTTTATGTATTTCTAGGAATTTATCCATTCCCAAATTTCTTGGCATATGACTGCTCATAATATTTTTTTATAATTGTATTTCTGCAGTGTTGGTCATGATATCTCCTTTCTCATTGTGATTTTGTTTATTTTGGTCCTTTATCTTTTCCTTTTGATAATTCTGACTAGGGATTTCTTGATTTTGTTAATTTCTTCAGAGAACCAGATCCTAGTTTCATTGATCTGTTTTTTTTTAATTTCTGTATCATTTATTTCTGCTCTCATAAATAATTACAATTATTATATCTTCTTGTTGGATAGACCCTTTTATTATGAAGTAGGGTCCTTCTTCATCTATTAATACAGTCTTTGGCTTAAAATCTAGTTTGTCTGATATAAAGATGGCTACTCCAGCTTTCTTTTGATATCCATTAGCATGAAAAATTGTTTTCCACCCCCTCACTTTCAATCTGGAGGTGTCTTTGTATTTAAAATGAGTCTCTTGCAGAGACACATTGGGGCTCTTGCTTTTTTATACATTCTGATACTTTATGACTTTAGATTGCAGCATTTAGTCCAATTACATTCAGAGTAATTATTAATAGATGTGAATTTAGAGCCATTGTATTACAATAAAGTCACTGTTCCTGCAGTTTGTCTTTGTTCTTTTCTAGTCTTTGTTACATTTTAGTCTCTCTTTCCCACTCCAAGGGTCCCCTTAAATATTTCTTGCCCAGCTGGTTTCGTGTTCACAAACTGCTTTGGTTTCTGCTTGTCTTGAAAACTCTTTATCTCTCCTTCTATTTTGAATGACAGCCTTACTGGATATAGTATTCTTTTTTTTTTTAAGATTTTATTTATTTATTTGACAGAGAGAGAGAGAGAGGTCACAAGTCGGCAGAGAGAGAGAAGGGGAAGCAGGCTCCCTGCTGAGCAGAGAGCCTGATGCAGGCCTTGATCCCAGGACTCTGAGATCATTACCTGAGATGAAAGCAGAAGCTTAACACACTGAGCCACCCAGGCACCCTGGATATAGTATTCTTGACTATATATTTTTTCCATTCAGCACATTGAATATACCATGCCACTCTCTTCTAGCCTGTCATGTTTCTGTGGACAGGTCTGCTGCTAACCTTACGTATCCATTCTTGTAGGTTAAGTACCTTTTTTCCCTAGCTGCTTTGAGAAATCTCTCTTTATCTTTGTATTTTGCAAGTTTCACTATGATATGTCTTGGTTTTGAACTCTTTTCATTTTGAGTGGAGTTCGCTGTGCCTCTTGGACTCGAATACCTATTTCCTTCCACAGATTAGGAAAATTCATAGTTACAATGTGTTCAAATAGACCTTCTGCCCCTTTTCCTCACTTTTATTCTTCTAGGACTCCTATGATATGGATATTATTGTCCTTTGTGGAATCACTTAGTTCTCTAAGTCTATATTCATGATCTAATAGTTTTATTTCCCTCTACTTTTCAGTTTCATTATTTTTCACAATCTTATCTTCTATATCACCTATTCGTACCTCTGCTTCTTCCATCCTTATTGTGATAATATCCAGTCAATTTTGGTTCTCAGTTACAGCATTTTTTTTTTTCAGCCTTACTAGTTTTTAGGTCTTTTGTCTCTGCACCAGGGTTTCTCTGGTTCTATACTTCCTTCAAGCCCAGCCTAGTAGTCTTACGACTATTGTTCTAAATTCTTGTTTAGATATATTGCCTATATCTGTTTTGAGCAAATTCCTGGTGGTGATTTCTTCTTGATATTTCTTTTGGGGAGAATTCCTCCATCTTCTTATTATGTCTGGATTTCTGTCTTTTGTGTGCTATACAATTTTGTTATATTTTCTGCTCCTGAGAGTAATACTATATTAAGAAGGGGTCCTGCACTCTCCAGGGCCTGGTGTATCAGGAGATGTTTCTGGTATATGTTGTATGCACCCTGCTGTTATATTTTTGCTGTTCTTTCCAACAGGCCAGTCTTCTGTAGAATTCCTCCCTGCTTGCAGTGTTTGGACCTTTAAGTAGGTGTGCCTTGATTTGTTAAGCTAAGCCTGATTTTTTAAAAAAGCCACCTGATTCAAGAAAAGAGAAAAGGAAAAGGAACAAAAAAGCAAGCAAACAAACTATAAGCCTGGTTCCAAAGAAGAAGAAAGAAAGAAAAAAAGAAAGGAAAAAAAAAAAAAGCTTCATCCAAAAAATGAGAAAAGGAAACAACAAACCAACAATTGAACAAAAAATTATAAGCCTGATTTCACAGATAGAAAGGAAAAAAAAGTTTTAAATTAAAAGTAAATAAATAATACATTTTAAAAATAAAGGATAAAAAAAAATGGAAAAAAAGAAAAAAAAGCCTGGTCCTATTTCCACCAGAACCTGAAGCTAACACTTCGGAGCACTCTGTGATTGGTAGTGTTGGTGCATGTGGAGGGCCTATGCTGGTCTTCAGAGGGAGAAGCCTGCTATGCTGGCTTACAGTCAGGTCTGCCCTTGTAAAGATGCCCCTGAGGGCACAGGGGTTGGGATTTGGTGTAAGCAACCCCAGCCTCCACTTGAGGTGCTGTGTTTCTCTCTGAAGTCCTATTGTGCTTCTGGGTTGGGAGGGAGGGATGGAAGATGGCATCACTGCACTCTCTCCTCCCCAGGGAGGGGAACTCATAGGACCACTCTTCAGGAGACTCTCACAGGAAAGTGAACAATATCCTCTTCTGTCGTCCAGGCTTTCTTCAGATCCTGTCCTCAACCTGTCTGTGACTGGCTGTCAACATGCTTAGCACCACAGTTCTCTTGTGTTTTAATCTCTGCTGGCAGCTGGATTCAAAACAACAAATCTAAAGTATCCTGCAAGGCTGGGACCCTCTCCCATCCCTTGGAAGAAAAACTGCCCAGTACCTTTCTGTCCCAGAAAAGCAGCTACACACCTGTGCAAGTTCCTGGAGTCTATGTTGAAGCACAGCTAAAAGCTGTGACCAGGTTATCTGCCCTCTGCACATACCTCTGCTCCCTGCTGTTGAGTGGCTGCTCAATGCCACCCAGCAGGTCTTTTATACTGGAGAGGCAATACATCCTCTTCCAAATGTACTCCAGGAAGGGGAATGTTTTCTCTGGTGTGACACAGGGGATCCCCAAAACATAGCACCTTACATCAACCCTACATGCTGCTCTCTCTCACACTCTCTCTCCCTGACTTCTCTCTACAAAAAGGAATCCCACCCTTCCATGGCACTGCAGCTTTTCTCTCCCCCAATTTATGTCTCCAAACCTCACATCTGAAATGTTTTCTCCCCCTAATTGTGCAGATTGTTTTCTCAATCCTCAGATTGATTTCCTAGTTGTTCAAAATAATTTGATGTTGATCAAGCTATGTTCCAGGAATGAAGCAAGCCTAGGATCCCTCTACCACTCCACCAATCTTAACTCCTCTGGAAAACTTAATGGGCTTTTTCATATATCATTAAATAATCTTCTCTCCCATCACTTTTAGAGATAATGTAATACTTTCATTATAATTTATAATGTAATAATGTTATTAACTTACATCTGGTAGGGCACTTGGGTGGCTCAGTCAGTTAAGTGTTTGACTCTTGATTTCAGCTCAGGTCATGATCTTGAGGTCATGAGATCAAGCCCCACATTAGGCTCCATACTTGGTGAGGAGTTTGCTCAGAACCTCAGAACCTCCCCTAGCTCCCACACACTCTCTCTCAAAAAAAAAAAAAAAAATCTTTAGAAAAGTAAACATTTTACAACTGGTGTTTTCAATTATCCATCATCTAGTAACATGAAATTGGCCACATAAATTGTTTCTGATATTGGCTATGTTCATGGCTTTCTTTTCACTACCATCAGCCTTCATTCCTTACTCAATCCTCAGCAATTTGAATTGAGTACTCTACCACTCAATGGAAACTGCTTTTGCCAAATTAACTTATACCCTTCCTATTACTAAACGTGAGAACTGTGTGTCATTGTTCTTAGCTGATCTACAAGAGTGACACTTTAGACAACATCCTTTTTATTCCTCATTTGGCTTCATATAAGCCATGTTCAGTTGTTTACACCTGCCAACTTCTCCATCATATCTCTCAAATCTTAGCATGAAAGCCTTCACAAGAAGACCCTCCAAAAACATCCTCTCTTAAATAGTCTGAACATTGTTTTATATCCTGAACACTGTTCATTCACCAACACAGCACAATTTGTTCTTTAAAAAAAAAAATATTGTTTTGGTGAAGTCTTCTGGGTTTTCTATAGAGTATCATGTCATCTGCAAATTGTGAAAGTTTGACTTCTTTCTTGCCACCTAGATGTCTTTTATTTCTTTGTGTTGTCTGATTGCTGGGACTAGGACTTCCAGTACTATGTTGAACAACAGTGGTGAGAGTGGACATCCCAGTCTTGTTCCTGATCATCATTTATTCCATCGATGGAAAACACCAAAGTCCAAGAAAACTTCTTACTTTGTTTAGCAATATAAAGCTGTCATACATGACAATACCTGGCCTTGTACACTGTGCTGAATAGTGAATGAAACTTTCCTTCCCTATATTCCTCCTGGGAGAGAAGGACTTTCTTTGAAACTTTATCAGTGAAGGGCATACTAGTCCTGTCTGACTCAAAGTAATACTGTAAACTTTGAATAATTCATGAAAAAATATTTTAAGGAGGTAGCCTCAAAAAGAAAAGAATGTGAAAAGAACATGCTCATGAAGTCTTTGTTTATACAAACCATTTGCACTCTTTGTCACTAACTGTAGGATCATGAGCTATTTAGTCAACCTGTCTCAGGACAGATTTTGATCCGATATTATAGACTTCTTACCTAGATTAATAGTTTGAGACTCTTCATTAAAAAAATAAATTGATGCAAGGAAAATCATAAATTCACACATGTTGTTTTCACCTTTAAAAGTAGATGATTCTATGATTCTTGAAATTCAATTATATGTCTCAAAAAAAGACAATTGCTATTACAACACTTTCACTCTTGAAGATTAATTACCTTTCGCTAGCTTCGCTCCCTCAGTGAAGAGTTTCTGTTAGCATACATGAACTAGAGAAACCACTGTCAGCATTTTTAAACTTTGAACTTAATTATATGTAATTTTTTTGCATACTTCTTTCAAGTTATCATGTGTTAGGTATTGAATGAATGTTTTTATGAATCCCTGCATATTTAAGTATATTTCTGTACGTTCAGGTTTCAGTTTTCTCTACTGATAAAAAATATGCTTCCCTTTATTCTTAATCTTACAGAATTGATTGCTCATTTCTTGGTTTAAAAACATTTTAAATGACAATTTTTCAATGTTGAATAGCTTCCCCATGAAATTAAAAAACAAAACTGCAAGCTCTGTGCAACGCATAATTCATCAGGTCCTCCTCCAGATCTCTATGTTCTCTAACCCATACTGCCAGCAGTATAGATTGTACTCCAAACACAAACCAACCTCTTTATCAAGCTCAGCACCTGGCAGCTCTGCACAAGCTAGAAGCAGTCCCCAGTATTTTACTTAACCAAGGTTCCTTCTTTGTTGTTTTTCTTGTTTTAATGTAGATATCCTGTTCCTTTCGAAGATAGTGGTAGACTCCTAAAATCACTCAAATTCCTGAGATATTTGCACTAAATTACAAACTGATAGTCTTAATCTTAAACTTTAAGTTAAGATTAAGACTTAATCTTAAATGTTAAGACATTAAATCTTAAACTTTTTAAGTCTTAATCTTAAACATGTTGTCATGCATGGGTTTCTTTAAGAGGACAAGTAGATTGCAGCTGCAATAGGTATTTTTCATTATTTTTTTCTGGGAATGCATAATCATTTACATTGCCTGAAATATATTAGTTAGTAGCAGTGTCACTTGTTAAAAAAATAATCTTGTTCCTCGGTAAATAAGAGGAAATAGTTAATCCAGCTATTAATTAATTAATTAATTAATTACAGCTCTGTAAAAAGAGCCATTGTATTTTCACAAGCAGCCAACATGTATTCAGCATCAGACATGATGCTGACAGGGGACGAGGCTTAGTGGAGACTACTGAAGAATGACAAGTCACAGTACCTGTTAAGATTTTGACAATGTAGATTTATAAAATTTACCAAATCAAACAGATTAAGCCCAACTTGGCCACTAGTTTCTATGTAAATATTTATTACCTTCCATATGCAGCTTCCCCTCCAGGTTAAGTTTCTTTCTTGAAGTTTTCCTGCCTGAGGAAAACGTTCTGAAGCTTCATATATCTTGAACATCACTTTATTGTACACACATTTGCTTGTCTGTCTGTTCTTCTAGATGTAAGCTTCTTGGGGGTAGAAACTATTTTATTTCTTTTATGAGCAAAGGTTAAGGTTAAAAGGCATAGTAATTACTATGAATTCTATATTTGTATAGGCTTTAATTTCAGTCAGACACTCCATTTAAGTTTGAACATATTTCACTTTGCCACAAATTTCAATCTATTTCTATCCAACAAAACTCATGAATAAATTTCAACATACTTGCCAACAAGAGAAATAAATAGTAAGGCAAATTTCTCTTCACAACCATTTGTTTAATATCTGTCCCTCCCTTTCCTTTATTAAAATGAGAGCACCACATCATGAATAGGTAAAGGGAAATAAAGATACCCACAAGGAAATTTAAGTCATTTTAAACAAAGCTAACTATAGATTTAGACCAAGATTTAATTGGATCATATCAGACAGTATAATTTATCATGAATTAATCTTTCCTTTCTAAATGTTTTTATCTTGACATCTAAAAACAGTTTTAATTATATATTAGTCTCTTAGTATAACTTTTATAATAAAAGCCTCCAAAAGAGGATTTGTCAAGCAGGAAGAGTCAGCATCATAGTTAATTTACTGTGGTGCATATTTTTATTCTCTTGTATATTAGGTAGATTTTTATACTATCTTTAAGTAAATTTTCCATAAAAAGATAATAAAGGAATTTGAATATCTAAAATTTTATAATTTTTAAATTTATAATCTATAATTTTAATACCTTGGGTTACTTAATATACATAGAATACCAAACTGGCTAATGGTGTGATATTATTTCTTTTAGAGTAGTTTAGTACTTCATATGTTTTAATTCCAACTGTGCTTAATCAGTACATTGCAAAAAAATGTGAATGCTATAATTATTACAGTAAAGGAGACTTTAAAAATGAATATTAAAGTAAAAATAATATTTCTTAGCCATTTAAAAGTCATTTTCTTCTATTTATATTCCTTTCCTAACATGTCATAGACATTATATCTCTATTTTTATTTAACATAAGAAATCATTTTTTAAAAGATTTTATTTATTTATTCATCAGTGAGACAGAGAGAGTGCAAGCACAAGCAGGGGGAGCAGCAGGCAGAGGAAGAAGCAGGCTCCCTGATGAGCAAGGAGCCTGATGCGGGACTTGATCCGGGACCCCTGGATCATGACCTGAGCTAAAGGCAAATGCTTACCCGACTGAACCACCCAGGCATCCCTAAGGAATCATTTTAAATAATAATATATTTTCTGTTTTTATAAATCAAAGAAGTTAGATAATATTACACATCAAATTCTCTTTATCCTTTGAATGAGGAGGAAACAAAGGGCACCAGAAAAAATATTTATCGAGCATCTACTTTATGAAAGATGTTATACTTTAAGTGTAAATATCAGATTTTCATTCTCTTGTTTTAATTATTCCCATTCAATCTTCTGTAACATATTTGAGATGGCTATGTCCTCTACAACTTTCCACTGTTGGCCTCATCCCGCTGTCTTCCCATCTAGCTCAGATCCCATTATCTGAGCTAGATATCTTTCCCTGCAATAATCACATCAATATCTTTCCCTGCAATCTTTGACTTTTCCCCCAACTCCTCTGCCAAAATCCCAGTAAGTATCCCCTGTCTTTGAGCTTTCTCCTAGGTTGCTGAGGTCTGCTGAAAAAAATTTACCAACAATAGTGAGGCAGACTAGAATTTACAAATTTCACTGATTCCCATAATGCCTAAGAAATTTCTGATGGCATAACAAGTTTAAAAAAAAAAAAAAGCTGGGGGGGGGGGGGTAGAAAAAAGAAAACTAAACTGCTATGTAAAATATATACCTCTATGGAAGTTACGAGGCTGCCAAATCTTGAATGCAGAATTTAATTTTATCATGAAAGTCTGAGGTGCTTACTGGAGTTGAGAAATCAATCTATCAAGTGGCAAGATAATATCCACAGATAGACCTTATGATGACTCACTCTCTGTTTGAAATAATAACCATTTGCAGAAACTGCTTTTAAGCAACCCTCAATTTATTTTATTGGTATAAATTGAACATGGTTTTCTCTTACGAATTCAATCTGCCAAAAACCAAATCTATCATTTCTCTCACTGTTTTTTTATTTAACCCAAGGGCAACTAATGTCATCATTCTGGCCCTACACATATGTTATATGGTTGAAGATAGACCCTGCCCATTTTTTTCTCATTAACCACTTATAGTTTCATTCACCCTAGTCCTCTTTGTGAAGCAGTGGTAAGATTTAGCTCGTCTGTCAGATCCTTGCGTAGTAATTCTTTCCTACCCTTATGTTAGAAAATTGAAGTTTTAAAAATTCATCCCTTCATAATTATAATGAATTCCTAAGCTCTTACGACAGTTGAATCTAAATCTAAACTTCTAAGTATATGTTTTTAATCACTTAGAATAATTCTTTCTTTGAAATCTAAGGTTAAAGGATCTTACTCTGTCTTCAATATATATTTTAAAGTTTATTTAATGTGTAGAACACCAAGAAGAAAATAAAAAGATGTGTTTTTATAGGCAAAGAACAGATAACTAGATGAAAATTGGGAAATTAGTCTTCTACCTGTCATACTCATTGAATGCTTATGGGAAAAACATAAAGAGCCTGGATTGATGATTGACTTTTCTCTCTGATAACTTAACAAAATTACTTAGAAATTCAGTTCTATCATCTAATTGCCAAAGTCAGGGTTTAAAGGCTTAAATTAATACCTTTTCCACTTCTCATTCATGTTGATCATTTTCCTCTCAATCACATGTCCATTCTCCTTGTTCTCTTGTTTTTTAGTTCAAGCTATAAACATATTTATATATAGTATATTTTTTAAAGATTTTTTAAAATTTATTTGACACACAGAGAGAGATCACAAGTAGGCAGAGAGGCAGGCAGAGAGAGGGAATCGGGCTATTATGAGTCATAGGGGCATGTAAATACAAACTACAAAAAGATACTACACATTTAATGTTGAATAAATATTTGGCCACACAAAGTGGTGGCAAGCAGATACAGAACTTCTATTCTCTTATACTCCTCATACACATGTAAAACCATCTTAAAAACTACTTGGCAATATCTGTTTTTTTTTTTTTTAACCTTATTTTTTTAGTGTTCCAAGTTTCATTTGTTATGGATCACACCCAGTGCGCCATGCAATACGTGCCCTCCTTAATACCCAATACCTACCACTAGATCTATTTTTTAAAAATTTTATTTATTTCTTTATTTGATAGAGAGAGAGTGCATTCACAAGCAGGGGGAGTGGGAGAAGCAGGCTCCCCACTGAGCAAGGAGCCCATTGAGGGTCTCAATCACAGGACCCTAGGATCATGACCTGATCCAAAGGCAGAGGATTAACTGAGGCACCCAGGTGCCTCTTTCGCAGTGTCTATTAAAGCTGAACAAGTATATGTATGTATGTGTGTGTGTGTGTCCCTATCGATATCTATAGCCATATATCCTATGATAGGGGTATATATATCCATATATTCTATGACCTCTTAGCAATTCTACCCTTAGGTATCATCCCCCAAAATGATATTTATGCAAGCAAAATAGGTAAATACAGCATTATTTTAAATTGCCAAAAAGTAGTAAACATACCAAATTTCCTCGCACATGTATGTGACACCATGGACAGGTCTTTCAGACATAATGCTGAATGACAGAAGTCAGAGAAAAGAATGCACTCTCTGTGGTCTTAATTCACATAAATTTAAGCTGGCCAAATTAAACCGTGAAGGTGGAAGTCAGCATAGCAGCAACTTTTGTTGGAGAGATGGAGGCAATGACTGAAAAGGACATAAGAAAGGCTCCTGGAATGTTGAATAGTTTTCTATATGTTGATTTGAATAATGGCTACACAAGTGTGTTCACTTTGTAAAAAGTTCATTGAGCTATACACTTAACTAGATGTATGCTATAAAATATACCTCAATTTGATGTTTTTAAAAGGGAAATATTTGTATATATTTACATGTCACATAGATAGAACTTTAAGATTACTATATGAAGAAAAAGACATTTTTGTGTAAAAAAGAGAATATTATTTGGAAAATCAGGGGTCATACTAAAGTAGTGAATAATTACATATTTTTTTCTAAATATTGAGTAGTGGTATATAGTCCATATTTGGTAACAATGACACCTAAGCCACATTGATTCTGGCATATTGAAAAATGAAAACTACAGAGATGAGTGCTCAAATAGGAGTTGAAGTAGGAAAATATAAACCATTCCTAAGGAGTAGAAATACATGGTAAATATTGCCCATCCTTCCATAGGTAGTAGTAGCCTGCAATAACTAACTTCCTCTCATATATGAGATCTCAGTTCTAGGGCAATACATTTACCTAATGAACTTCCTAACATCCAGGAAATAATTAATTTTTTTCTTAAAACAGCATCCAGATCCTTCAAGTAATTTTACCTTTTTTTTCACTTTCTAGAAAATATGAATGTATCACTATTAAGAGAAAAGCAAATTTGACTCTTCTAATTATACAACTTATTCAATATTTTTCAAATAGAAACAAGGCTATATTAGTTTAGATCATCAAACTTAGCATTTCTGTTAAAATAAAGCTTAAATATTGATTAGATAGCAAATGTTATAGTTATTATGTATTCATAGTTATTATGAATTAAAGCTACCAGTTCTATGTTAGTTACCAACAGGAAAAATTATTATTGCCTATTAAAAATTTCTTGTGACACATTTAAAGAGTACTTTCAATCACCAAAAAGCTATTCTCTTTTGTAGACACTCTATTAGGCACATCATATATTAAAGATCTTTTGATTTATGTACTTTCATAAAATAGTTGTTAGCTCTTTATATCTTAGCAACCAAGGGAAATACAAAATCAATTTTACCTTCCTCCATGCCCCCTGCTTTATTTCTAATGCTTTTAATTGCCAGAAGAAACATGCCCAATGTGTCATATAATTCATGTGTTAAGATGCACAAAATTCTAAAGTACAACATTCAGATTTTTTTAGCATCCAAAATTACATTGTTTAATTATGAGCTATAATAATTTTTATAACTGAAAGCACAAAATTAATTTCAAAATTAATAAAAATTAAAATATGTAAATATATTTCTATTAACTATATTAGAAAACATTTAAAACAGCCAGAAAGTATATCCAATTGACTAAAATTATCTGTAATGTTATAAAAAGTATTCATGTTAAGACTTCTATGTTTTCATTAAAAATTTTTTAATGAAAAGATTAGATAATCTTATAGTCAATTTAATATGGCCAATTACCTTAAACACATTTCACCAAAGAAGATATACAGATGCCGAATAAGCATCTGTGAAAAGATGTTCCACACTATCATCAGAGAAATACAAATTAAAACAACGAGATACCACTACACATCTCTTAGAATGGTTAAAATTCAAAACACTGGCAACACCAAATGCTGGATAGCGTGTGGTGTAACATTAACACTCATACAATTGCTGATGGGAATGCAAAGCAGTATGGTCACTTTGAAAGACAGGTTGGCAGTTTCCTACAAAACAAAACATACTCTGCATATGATCCAGTAGTCATGCTCATTGGCATTTACCAATAGGAGCTGGAAACTATCACACAAAAATCTGCACATGGGTGTTTACAATAGCTCTATTCATAATTGCCAAAAGTTGGAGGCAACCAAAATGTCCATCAGCCAGTGAATGAATAAGTAAACATTCAGACAATGGAATATAATTCAGTGCTAAAAAGAAATAACCTAACAAAAAAAAAAAAAAAAAGAAAGAAATAACCTAACAAGCTATGAAGGACATTTAAATGTATATTACTAAGTGAAATATGCCAATCTGAAAAAGGCTAAAGACTGTATAATTCCAACTGTGCAACATTCTGAAGTCAAAACTATTGAGACTGTAAAAAGATCAGTGGTAGCTGGGTTTGGGATCAGAGTGGTGAATAGGATTTTTAGGGTAGTGAAAATGGTCTGTATGATGCTATAATTATGGATACATGTTACTATACAGTTGTGTTATATAAATACATTGGTATAATATATTTGTAGAATGTACAACATCAAGTGTGAACTCTAATGTAAACTATGAACTGTGGGTGATAATGATGTTTAAATGCAGGTTCAGTAATTTTAACAAATATACCACTGTGGGTGGGGGGATGTTTATAATACGGGAAGCTGTATGTATATTTGTGGGAGCAAATGGTATATGCGAAATTTCTGTACCTTCCTCTCAATTTGGGGGTGTACCTAAAACTCTTTTTTTAAGATCTTGTTTATTTATTGACAGAGAGAGAGCAAGAGCAGGAATACAAGCAGGGGGAGTGAGAGAGGGGCTTACATAAAATATCTTTTAAGTTATAATAATCTATTTAACCTGATAACAACTTCAATCATATATAAAAAGACTCTTCTATAAATCCCACACCCACTTTATATTATTGATGTCACAAATCACATATTGTGAATTTATTAACATGATTTTGCAGCTATAGTTATTTTTAATGTTTTTGTTTCAAATTCTGTCCAAATGTAAAAGTGCTTTATTTTACACCAATACAGTATTATAGTAATCTGTACTTTCTTATATATTTACCTTTACCAGCAAGCTGTATATTCTCACATGGTTTCATGTTTCTGTATGACATACTTTCATTTCAACTTGCATTTCATTTCATTTAATTTCAACTTTCATTTCTTATAGGACAGACCTAATGGTGTTGAACTCCCTCAGCTTTTATTTTATCTTTTTATTTCTCTTTCATCTTTGAAGGACATTTTTACCAGGTAATGTTCTTGGTTGATAGGTTTTTCCATCTTTTGGTGCTCTATGCTGTCCCTTCCCTTCCTGCCTGAAGGTTTCTGCTAAGAAATATACTGATAATTTTATGGAGGTTCAGCTGTCCATGACAAGTTGCTTTTCTCTTCCTGATTCAAGATTTTCTCTTTGACAGTTTAATTACAATGTGTCTTTTGGTGTGGGGCTCTTTGGATTCATCCTAGCTGGAATTCTTTGAGCTTCCTGAACTTAGGTGTCCATTTCTTTCCTTAGACTTGAAAATTTTCAGCCATTATTTCTTCAAATACTCTACCCCACCACCCTTTTCTTTCTCAAACTCCCACAAATATATATTGGCTGCTTAATGGTGTTTTTTGATTTCCTTAAGCTTTCTTCACTTTTCTCTATATTTTTTTTCTGACTCAATAATTTCAAATTGCCTGTCATTGAGCTCACTATTTTCTTCTGTTTAGTCAAATTCAATATTGAAGTTCCTCTAGTGAATTTTCCAATTCAGTTGAATTCTGATTCAACTGAATCCAAATTCAGTTATTGAATTTGTTGATTCTTCTCTATACTTTCTCCTTGTTGGTGTCCTCATTTTGTTCATGTATTTTCTTGATATTGTTTGTTTATCTGTGTTCTTTTGTAGATCACTGACTTCTCGTAAGACAATTACTTTGAATTCTTTGTCAGGTAACTCATAGATCTCCATTTCTTTAGGTTTATTTTGTTCCTTTGACTGGACAATGTTTCTATGTTTCTTTGTGTCCAGTGATTTTTTTTTTTTTCTGAGCTTTTGCATTTGAAAAACAAACAAACAGCACTTCTGTCAGTCCTTTTGGCTGGCTTTCAGTGGGGGAAAGACTTTCACCAATTAACCCAGCTATAGATCCTAGGGGGCCTCTGAAACCTTTTATGGGGTGGGGATATGGTGTCTGTAAGCTTACAAATTTCCCAATTAGAGATTTGCTAGTTTCTTTTTCAGGAACTCATAATTTCTTGCTCCCTCTGGTGACTGTGCAATACTGCAAGTTCAAAGGTGCTACAGTAGTAAACTATTCAACTCCCTTTTGTTCTCAGCAACCCTGAGGCATCCAAGTATCCTGATTCCCTATCAGGGTTCCAAGTGAGGCCAGAGAGAAACCAGTTTCTCAGGCAGCACTCTGTAAATCCAAATGAAAGCTCCTCCCCTCTCCCTTCCCCCAAAGAAGCCATGAGTTGGGTGCATTTCCCAATAACACGAAGTCACATTGGCCTCTGTGCCACCTCAAGTCCTCCAGTGAAAGATCAAGCTACTCCCGTTTTCCCTTACTTTTAGTGGCCCCCATGGAAAATTATGCTGGTTCCAACTAAGCCAGTGCTTCAAGTCAGATGAGAAAGAAGTCTCCCAGGCAGCCCTCTAAAAATCTTGCACATTGGACACATGCTCCACTTGTCTGTTTCCCCCGGGAGAAGGCATGAGCTAGAGTTCTCTCTAATGACACTGACTTGTGTTGGCTTGGGGGTGGGACAATTGGGAGTAAAGTTAAATAATTCTTCCCATTCATTTCAATGTAGCTGTTCTAAATTTTTGTTATCTGCTTGGGTTATTACAACTTAAGTGGTTCCTGGAGTTCCCATAAAGATATTTTGGTCACATATTGCTAAGTCCATGTCTCTGTAGGAGAACAAGGCTGGGTCTATTTATTCTGCAATCTTGCACTTATTCTCATTGATTTCTGCTCTGGTCTTGATTATTTATTTTCCCACTTACTTTGGTTTTATTTTGCTCTTTTTTTCTTATGGTGGATACTGAAGTCATTGATTTGAGATCTTTCTTCTTTCTTATATAAGCTTTTGGTGCTATAAATTTCCTCTTCATACTGCTTTAGTACCATTACACAAAACTGATACATTTTCTTTATCAATTCAAAAGATTTTTTTCTTTGATTCATGTTATTTAGAAGGATATTACTGAATTTCTAAATTTTGGAGGATTTTTCCAGAGAGCATCCTATGAGTGATTTCTAACTTAATTCCACTGTGGTCAGTAATATACATTGGATGACTTAGATCCCTTTCAATTTCTTGTGATTTGTTTTATGGTCCAATGCAGTCTATTTTGGCAAATGTTTGTTTTTTGAGTACAAGAAAAGAATGTTTGGTTTTGGGTAGAGCATTTCATAAATGCAATGGCATGATGTCAATTCACAACGTTGTTCAAATCTTCTACTTTCTTCATAATCTTTCTTTTTTCTGTTCTACCAGTTATTGAGAGGATCTGTTACTATAATTGTGGGTTAGTCTATTTCTTCTTGTGGTTTTAGCAGTTCTTACCTTACGTATTTTCAAGCTCCACTACTATGTACATAAGTCTCAGTAAATTGACCTCTTTATCTCTACAAAATAAACTTGTTTATCTCTAATTAAGATATTTTGTTCTGAATGCTATTTTGTCTGACATTAAAATGATGACTCAGATTTTGTTTTATAACGTGTTAGGCTGGTATAAATTCTTCCATTCTTTTACTTTTAACTTACTTCTATCTATATTTATGTTTGAAATTTGTTTCTCACAGGCAGCCTGCAGGTTTGCTTTTTATCTGAGACTCTTTTGTTGTTGTTGTTTTCCCCATTGGATATTCTTTCCTGCTTTCTTGAAAAATAGTTGACCGTATAGTTGTGGGTCCATTTTTGGGTTCTTTTTTTCTCATTGTAGATATTGAAGTCATTGATTTGAGATGTTTCCTCTTTCCTTATATAGATCTAACATTCTTTCCATTCCTTCCTTTTTCTATAGATCTTTTTTCTTTCCTTTTATACCTCTAACAATCTCTGTATTTTATTTGAAATTTCTACATCATTTAAACTTAATCTTTTATTAATATGGTTAGCTTCAAATCTATTATCTTGCAATTTCTTTCTTATTTTTCCCATCTTTTCCTTGTTTCTGTTTTCCTCTTACCACAGTTTTTTAGATTAATTAAGATTTCTATCATTTTATCAGCCTTATAAGCTTTTTAACTATAACTTTGTCATAAATAGGTGCTTCAGGACTTACAGGACACATGTCTAAGTTTTCACAATCTTTTTTCACCTATTACCACTACGTGGAAAGTGTAAGAATCTTAGAACAGTATAGTTCGATATCCCTCTCTCAATATACGCTATTGTTTTTCATTTCAATTATATATATATATCATCTACCTCACACTACATTGTTATTATTTTTGTTTAAACAGTTACTTATCTTTTAGATAATTAAGTAATATGAAACAAATCTTAAGTATTTATTTATCTAGTTACCATTTCCTGTGAACTTCATGTCTTTTTGGGGATTCATATTTTCATGTGGTATTTTCTTTCTGGCTAAGGAAATTAATCTATTTTATAGTGTAGGTATGCAGTTTACAGATGCTTTCTACTACTTTTGTATGCTAACAAAGTATTTAGCCTTGTTTTGAAAGGAATTTTTTATAGGTATAGAATTCTAAGTTAATAGAGTTTGTGCTTTTTTCCTTTTCTTTTTTTCTTCTGGGTTTCATTTTGAGTAGTTTTTATCACTTTATCTTCAATTTCACTAATTTTTTTCTTCTGCCAAGGGTTATCTGCCATTGATCCCATCCCATGTGTTTTTCACCTCATACATTACAGTTTTCATCTTCAGAAGTTATATCTGGGTCATTTTTATATCTTCTACATATCCACTTAAATTTGATCATATGGAGTATCTTTTAGTAACTTTTTAAAAGTCCTTGAGCCCTTAATCAGTTTTGCATGTTAGATTTATCTTGCCAGTATAAGTCTCATTTTCCTGCTTTTAGAAAAAAGACTGATAAATTTTTATTGTAAATTTTAACTTGTTGGATGCTAAAAATTTTTTTTTCCCTGTGCATATTCTTAAGTATTATTTTTCTAGGAACCAGTTAAATTACTTGGAAACAATATTACCTTTTCTGGTCTTTCTTGTAACATTTGTTTTATGAGAACAATGCAGTGGTCAATCTAGTGTCATTTGTTCTTTTACTGAGGAAAGATTCTCTGTAATCTGCCCAATGCTCCATTACAATTGAGATTTTCCAGTGTGTTTAGTAACACTATCCCTGGCCCTATGTGAGCACTGAGCATCATTATATCAGGAAGGTTATTTCCCCAGCCTTGCGTCCTCACACACACGTATTGATTGGTAATCAGCTGAATTCTTGATGGAGGGTCCTCTGAATGTAGGAAATCTCTGGAGTTTTCTCTCTGTGCTACTCCTTTCTCTCCAAAAATCTATTCTGTGAACTATTGCTGCCTTGGTTTCATTGAACACTCAGTTCCATAGACTCACTATGTCTACTGAACTCCACCTAATTTCCCCTTCCCTGTGTTGTAAACTGAAAACTCTCTCAAAGAGTTTTTTTTTTACTCTTCATCTTAATTGCCTGATGTCCACTGTCTTGAAAACCATCCTGTATAGATTTTGTTTTTATTCTTCAGACAGGAGGATAAATCCAATCTCTGTCATTCCATCTTGACCCAAAGCTGAAGTTTGCCAAGATATTTTTTCTTAGGAATTTTTAATTGTTTGCATTGAGTGCGTTGTTCTAAATGCTCTGTTGTCTGTATTAATAGAGACTCTGATAATTTCTTTTTTACACTTTAAGATATCTATACTTGATGTTAAGAATTATTTCTCAGCAGCTTCCTTATGCCCATAATGATTCTTATCCAGGGAAGAAGTGTTGTACTCACAATCATATTATGATTAAATGAAATAATGGATGGGTTTACAAATAAAGCAAATCATCCTTTAGGACCTCAGAAATAAGTCTAAAAACAAGATTACATATGCTAACATATTAAAAAAAACTCATTTGAATCTATTTATTATGATAACCAGTCAATACTGGTCTCTCTAAGCAATGTGATAGATCTTTAATGATGATATATCCTACAGACCTTTCTCTTTTATTGTATGATTTGACATTGTAATTCTATTAAAGATATTTGACAGTTTACTGGTTTTAAGCTATAAGGGATTTTTTTCTCTGTATTTCATATTTGTCTAATGAATGCGTTGAAATGAATATGAAGTAAATATATTTCTGATGTTGCATGAAGAATTTTTCTGAAATTTTTTTGTCTCACATATAGATTCTTTAAAATATTTTATAAAAATAAATTATATTCTTTGATACTTCCTCTGCTCAGCTTACAAATATATTTACTTACCTGAAATATATCAGTGCCTAAATTTAAAAGTCAGTAGTAGGCTCCTTCTTTAAAACATCTTAGTTCACCCCATCAAAATACCACCAGCATTTTTCACAAAGCTAAGAATCCATCCTAAAATGTGTATGAAACCAGAAAAGACCCTTGATAGCCAAAGTAATTCTGAAAAAGAAAAAACAAAACTGAAGGCATCATGATTCCAGATTTCAAGCCATATTACAAAGCTGTAGTCATCAAGACAGTATGGTACTGGCACTAAAACAGACACAAAGATCAATGGAACAGAATAGAGAACCCATGGGGTGCCTGGGTGGCTCAGCGGGTTAAAGCCTCTACCTTTGGCTCAGGTCATGATCTCAGGGTCTTGGGATTGAGCCCCACATCAGGCTGTCTGCTCAGCAGGGAGCCTGCTTCCTCCTCTCTCTCTGCCTACTTGTGATCTCTCTCTGTCAAATAAATAAATAAATAAATAAATAAATAAATAAATAAATAAAATAGAGAACCCAGAAAGGGACCCACCATTGTATGGTCAACTAATCTTCAACAAAGAGGAAAGAATATCCAATGGAGAAAAGACAGTCTCTTCACAAATGTTGCTGGGAAAACTAGATAGCAACATGCAGAAGAATGAAACTGGTCCACCTTCTTACACCATATATGAAAATAAATTTAAAACAGATGAAAGACCTTAATGTGAGACAGGAAACCATCAAAATCCTAGAGAACACAGGCAACAGCCTCTTTGACCCCAGCCGTAGTAACTTCTTACTAGACATATCACCACAGGCAAGGGAAACAAAAGCAGAAATGAACTACTGGTTTAAGGAATGAACAAGTAGTTTATTCAAAAATGAACTATTGAGTTCATCAAGATTAAAAAAAAAAAAAAACAACTTCTGCACGGCAAAGGAAACAATCAACAAAACTGAAAGGCAGCCTATGGAATGAGAGAAGATATCTGCAAATGATATACTGGATAAAGGGTTAGCATCCAAAATCTACAAAGAACTTATCAAACTCAACACCCAAAGAACAAATAACCCAGTTAAGGAACTGGCAGAAAACATGTATAGATACTTTTCCAAAGAAGACATCTAGATGGTAAGAGGCACATGAAAAGATGCTCAACATTACTCATCATCAGGGAAATAACAAACCAAACCACAATGAGATACCATCTCACACTTGTCAGGATAGCTAAAATTAACAACACAAAAAACAACCAGTGTTGGCAAAGATGCAGAGAAAGGAGAACGCTTTTGCACTGCTGGTGGGAATGCCAACTGGTGCAGTCACTCTGGAAAATAGTATGGAGGTCCCTCAAAATGTTAAAAATAGAACTACCCTATGATCCAGCAATTGCAATATTAGGTATTTACTGGAAGCATACAAACATAGTGATTTGAAGGGGCACATGCACCCTGATGTTTACAGCAGCATTATTAACAATAGCCAAACTATGGAGAGAGCCCAAATGTCCACTGACTGACAAATGGATAAAGAAGATGTGGTACACACACATACACACACACAATGGAATAGTGCACAGCCATAAAAAAGAATGAAACCTTGCCATTTGCCACAACGTGGATGGAGCTACAGTTTACTATGCTAAGTGAAATAAGTCAGTCATAAAAAGATAAATACATATGATTTCACTCATATGTGGAATTTAAGAAAGAAACCAGATGAACAACATATGGGAACGGGGAAAAGAAAAAAACAGATAGAGGGACACAAGCCATAGGAGACTCCTAATGACAGAGAATAAATTGAGGGTTGATGGAGGGACGTGGGTGGAGGATGGGCTAGATGGGTGATGGGTAGTAAAGAGGGTACTTGTTAAGATGACCACTAGGTGTTTTATGTAATGAATCACTGGCTTCTACTCCAGAAACTAATGCATTATATTTTAACTACCTAAATTATATTTTATTTGCATTATATTTTAACTACCTAAAATCTAAGTTCGAGAAAAATCTTAATTTAATAAACAGTGATGAAATATACCACTGAATGACTTCAGACAATCCTGTGTCATAAGATTTTAATGCACACAATATTTTTCAGAGCTTTTGGCTTGCCAGTGTGTGTGTGTGTTGTATATGTGTTATATAATTTGGATTATTTAAGTGCATATGAAAATTTTGTAGATGCATACTGGGGCAACTTCCAGAACTCACAGTAATTTCCCCATTCTGTACTAAATTTTCTTTTTCTGATTACCTGGGAACAGGCAGGAAACGCAAACAGGGCTAATCATAATGCAACCACTTCCTGTTATGTCAGGCCACGGATATTAATTCAGGTCATGTTAGCAAGACTTTCTTCCCAAGATTTGGAAAAGGAAAGTTCTTACTTTTCTTTCTTGCAAATCTTTAAGGATGTGAGAAAAGTGTTATCATATGCCATGGTTTTGGTTTTGTGAAGAAAGCAATGTGTGAGAAATCACATGATAGCAACACGTAAACTGAGAGATTCCTGGTGCTCATCACAGTTTCCAACTGGCAGTCACCTTAGCAATTCAGTTTTATTGGCCAATGAATCCTCTCTCATGCTTTAGAGAGTTTGAATAGGGCGTCTATCACTTGCAGTCAAAACTTGTCCTTAGAAGTTGATACAAAAATACTAAAACATTTTTAGAAGAATAACTAACTGGAGTTTTAAGAATTCCTTTAATTTCTGGGGTGCCTGGGTGGCTCAGTGGGTTAAAGCCTCTGCCTTTGGCTCAGGTCATGATCTCAGAGTCCTGGGATCGAGCCCCACGTAGAGCTCTCTGCTCAGTAGGGAGCCTGATTCCCTTCCTCTCTCTCTGCCTGCCTGTCTGCTTACTTGTGATCTCTGTCTCTCACATAAATAAATAAAAATCTTAAAAAAAAAGAATTCCTTTAATTTCATTTTAATGATGCATAATAAGAAAACAGAATATATTACTACAGGTATCAGCTTATCTACCTATGATGCTTTTAAGCTGGACTGTCAGTTGATAATAACATCACCTATAACAAATAATTTTAACTAAATTTTATCATAATTTTTTATTTCTTTTGGCAATATTTAGATAAGGAAAATGATTCATATTTTCTTCCATTATTTTCCATGTTTATGTACTGAAAAGAAAAATGTTCACATGGGTTCAATAGTCAACCAAAGCTATTTGACCCAACATGAGTGTTAATTAGATAATAAAATTTTAGAGAAGTAATAGAAATCTTCACAGTCCACAAAAAAAAAGACTTTTTCTTAGATAAAATAGAGAGATGATGCAAAAGGAAATAGAAAAATGGAACACAATAGCAAAACTGAAGGCTGAGATCAAACAGAAAATGTAAACATACCCTGGGAAATATGGTTAATTCTGGGTTTAATACTATATCAGAAACTCAAAACATCTTCATCAAGTAAAAATAATTTTTTCAGTTTTCATTTCTCTCCTTCTCTAACGTAACCAGTATTTAATAAAATAAGTAGCAACTATCTTTTCCACATCTTTATTATTTTCTTTCATAAAACAGTCATCTTCCTGTGAATAAATGGAAAGCAAATCAACCTAAAGATATCAATTAATTTTAAGGCACTATGCAAGGTTCTGCAAGCAGCACTGTAAAGACCAGGGATTTTAACACTCTCTAATGTTCGTTTTAAATGGTTTACACTATGACTAGTATGACTTAAACAATTTTTATCCTCTGATTGGCAGGATTTTGTTAAAAAAAAAAATTGTAATAGATTAGGAAGAAGGAAATACAGAGAGCTGAGGGGAAAAAAAAGACTCATATTCTCAGGATAGCCCACAATTTCCACTTCCAAATAGTTCCCATATATGAAACCCCTTAAATTATATTGTAACCCTTCCCTCTGGAGTCTTGACCTGCAGTTTGAGAAATACTGGCATTGATATATGAAATCCACAGATAATGCAAAAAACTCATTTTACCACATAGTTTCACCTTCTGCCCCCATCAATCATATTACAAACTGTCAACAGGAAGCAAATTGCCTCCCTTCCCATGGTCACTTTGCAGAAGAAGTGTTAATGACCAACATGAATGCCAAAAGTCAATAGGAATAAAGATATGGAGACAATACTCTAATTACCTTCAAATTGTAATATTCAACTCTATGGCAAAGTTTGTGTTGAAAGGGAAAAAAAATGGAAAAGCCTTCTGGATCTTGTTTTGTTATGTTTAAAGAAGATGTTCTCCAATATGAGTGTTTCCCTCTTACCTTCTCATTGCTTTCTCACTCTGCAGTTCTTCATCCAGTCTTTACATCCAACCTTCTCCCTTTGCTTCATCTGCTACCCTGACCAAGCTCAGCATGGTAAGGGATGCAAGTAAACTGGGAAGAAAATATTGTAGGTATATAAAACTATGTATTAAATTCTAAATTACTTGATCTGTCACTAGGCTAATGAATATTTATTGCATGCCTGCTACCTACCAGACAATATCATGCTTCAGATGTAGACCTGGTGAACAAAATAGTTCCCTTCCTTATGGAGTTCACTCTCAACATTTAGCAGTGAAGGAAAACTGCACCAGTTTTTACTAACTGTTGAGAGCTGTTATGAGCAAAATGTTGAAAGTAGATTTTCAAAGTGCTAGGGAAATGTATAATTTGCTTATTTCCATGTATTAGGAGACGTTTATTGGCACAGCAATGTTCCTATTGAGATGTGAAGGAGGACTGCCATTTAGATAAGTTAAAGAGAAAGGACAGATTCCAGGACGATGGAATAGTATGCAAGGAAGCCGTAAACATTAGAAAGCATCGTCTGCTCAAACAGAAAGCCAAAGTGGCTGGCATGAACTCAGCAAATAGTAGGTTTGTGCATATGAGACTGCAAAGGCAACTAAAGGTCAGATTGTTGGAAATGGAGGGGGGCATTTATTTAAAGGCCTGTTGGAAGCTGTTGGAAGATTTTAAGAGAGAAATGACATATTCAGATCTGTATTTTAAAAAGGGCATATACTAGAGAATGGACAAGAGGAGACAGGGTAAGTATGGCTATCACGACTGCAGTCTAGTTGAGGACACTGACAATAAATGCACATAGAACTGAATGGATTCCAGGCTTATTTTGGTGGTGGAATAAATTAAATTGGGCAGAAGAGTCTAAAATTATGCTTATATTTTTGGATTAAGTATATAATAGATAGTAGAGAGTTTTCCTGAATTTCAGAAAACTAGAAAGCAAATTTCTTAGATAGGAATACATAAAGCTGACCTAAAACTAAACAGCTAGGTGAATATTAAGTATTTAATTATCAAGGATTTTAATTGCCCTTCTTACAGATTATAAGAATTCCAGGTAGATGATTCAGATGGCCCTTTTCTCACTGAAACTTTTCCAATTTTGGGTGAACATCTAAGGCATCTAAAATAAAGCAGAATTATTTTCAAATCTGGGTGTGATCAGTAATTTATTTCTCATGAAGAAAAAAATGTCATGTTTAAAAGAAAGGCTGAACATGTATATCTTACATCTTGCTAAATTCACAATTATAAGAGGAATTTCTAGTTGTAGAAATAATATCAGGAAACAATAAGAGTGTTAAGCCATTTTTTCTCATCTATCCCTTTTGCTACTGACTCCACCACTGTAATTTTCAGTTTTGGCTTAGAATTCTGTGTTCTCTACACAATAGGCTCTGACATTATATCTCTTCCAGACACATAAACCCAAAAGCTGCCATCTGCTCACCCCAAAATGGTTTTGAATATCCTTTCTCTAAAATAAAGCCCAGGTTAATTACCTCAAAAGGTTTTTTCATACTATACTACAACCAGAGATCTGAATTCAATAATCCAAAAATCAACCACTTATTCAGGTTTAGTATAATACTTATCTTGAGCAAAGCGGTCTGCTAAGTGCTGCGCTGAATCATAAAAATCTCACAACATTTGAAATCTTGCTGGATTGATGGCAGAGAATGCATACAATTTTAGGAAGACTACACAAGTGTAAAATTATTAGCACCAAGGTTTGTTTCTTTTTTTTTTTATTCATTTGACAGAGATAGATCACAAGTAGGCAGAGAGGCAGACAGAGAGAGAGAGAGGGAAGCAGGCTCCCTGCTGAGCAGAGAGCCCGATGCAGGACTCAATCCCAGGACCCTGGGATCATGACCTGAGCCGAAGGCAGCGGCTTAACCCACTGAGCCACCCAGGTGCCCCATTAGCACCAAGTTTTAAATTAACTTACTGTTACTATTAAGCATTTCTAATATAGGCCTACACAAATCTTACTGGCTTGCACAGTTGTCTCTTCTATTAATAAAGGGACAAACAATAAGATAAAATCTAAGAGATCTTAGCATTTTAATTTAGTCGTCATACTGAAAACTTACATTAGCTAATAAAATACAGAGCCTGATTTCAACATTTTTATGCATTCACACACTTACAAGTTAATCAATCTAACACTTACACGTGGATATGTCTTCACCACCATCACTTTCACTTCCTGCCAGTCTTGAAGGATCATTAGAGATAAGAGGCATTTTAAGATTAGTAACTGTAAAAAAGAGATATGGTATTAACAATTCCCCTAAATGAGGACACCATTTTGTTCCGCTTAATGTTTGAAAGTTGTTTTCTAGTGAATACAATTCTACTCAGATTTGGGGCGAGATATACTAAATCTTATATACTATATTTTATAAATATATAAATATAAAATATTTGTCAACTTTTTATTTTTTATTTTATTATTTTTTTAAAAGATTTTATTTATTTATTTGACAGAGAGAGAAATCACAAGTAGACGGAGACGCAGGCAGAGAGAGAGAGAGGGAAGCAGGCTCCCCACTGAGCAGAGAGCCCGATGCGGGACTGGATCCCAGGACCCTGAGATCATGACCTGAGCCGAAGGCAGCGGCTTAACCCACTGAGCCACCCAGGTGCCCCTTTGTCAACTTTTTAAAGGGGAATAAAAATGAGATAAAATCTTAGGATGCATTAATGGATCACATATACTTTATTGCTTCTGTGATATATTTCCTGGCCTGGTGTTTGCAATTAATTTGAATCATGTAAAATTTATAATACTAACATGGGCTTCTGGTTTCAGATGGCAAATCTGGCACAAATATTCACTTCTTCTTACTCATAAGTTCAGAAAATCTTGCAGATTTTACAAAAGCATAGAATGTCAGAACAAATAAAAGTAGAATTTTCTGGAAAAAAATTTTAAAAGCTATCCAGGAAAGGCACAGTCCAAGTATGATGTAAAGTGTTCAAATCAGAGTAAGAAGTCAGCAGGTGTAAGGAAGAAGAATGCAACAAATACTAAGAAACAGAATAATTAAATAAGATGCTGAAAATAATAAAGATATGAGGAGGAAGGGAAATACTTTATCTTTCAAAAAGAAAAGATAAAAGATAATAAGCAATTCTAGAGAAAATAAAGCTGTATTAGAAAAGCATGAAAAATGTAGAAAATTAAAACATGATATGATTTTGAGAAGTCAACATATAGTGTATATTACATTTTTCTACATTTACTGTCTATAACTCAGTTGTGGCAAGCTGCAGCTAGAAACTTGGATTAGTTGTTTTTTTATTACTAAAAATACAGTTTGATGAGCACCTAAGTCATATCTTACACAGTTACTGTGAAATAGGTAACAGCTAAAACTCATTTTTTATTCCATCATTCTCAGATTTGATTTTTTGATTCCTTACTTTGCCAGATGATAGTGTTACCATTTTTTCCACCTTTTATCACTCTATCATCCAGTTTCTGCCACCAGGACATTATATTTTTATTGCAAAGTTGGTAATATTTTCCTTATATTCAATAACAATTAAGCTTGCTGTCTTTTGAATATTAGTTATCATAAAAGCTTATATCCCATAACAGCATTTATCTCATTATAACTACATAAATATTGTTCATTACAGAGACACATTGTGTTCTATCACTATATTTTTTTCAGTCTTATTTGCACCTCACAGGGGAGAATGTTTAATGGATTTTTCTTATCTAACCCTTTAATTAGTCTGATCAACAAAGAGAATATACACACCAATAGATGACTGATAGATAGATATAGATCCACAGACTAACTATCAGGATTTTCTGGGACTATAACAAAAAATTTAACATTCTGGTTATCAGAGTCTCAGGGGAAGAGAAGACTTTCTAGCTTCATGGAAGCTGGAAAAGTACTAAATCATGGCTAAATACTTCCCAAATATGACAAGGAACATAAACTTTCATATTCAAGAAGTTGTGTGAACCCTAAACAGGATAAGCCCAAAGAAATCTATGCCAAGACATACCATAATGAAAGCTTAAAAACTAACGACCAACCTTGGAAATAACTAGAGAAAAAGAATACTTTACCACAGAGGGCAGAAGGGAGTAGTGCCATATTTTTCTAGTGTAACAACAACAACAAAACTCTGTCAACCTAGAGTCCTATACACAATAAAAAAGTCCTATACACAATAAAATTATCCTTCAACAATGAAGAAAAATTCAAGATATTATCAGATGAAGGAAAACTAAGAAAATGTGATGCTAAGGAACACGGTAAGGAAAATTATGGTAAATAAAATAGACTTTCCTTCCCTTTAGTTTTTAAAATTACTGATAGTTGAAACAACTAACACTGTTCTAACACTGTTATGGTTTTTAATATATGTAAAGGAAATATTTTAAAAAATTATAAATGGGGGAGAATAAAAAGAGATAAAGGGAAATGAGTTTTCTACATTTAACTTAAACTGCTGAAGAAATAACTCCAAAAGACTGTAAGACATATCACAGAATGGACAAAGATTAAAAAAGATATAACACAAATATATAGATATCACACATACACACACACACACAACAACAACAACAACCACCAAACAGCCATACAGAAAAATACAGTCAAAGATAATATAGACCTCTGCAACCTGGTAGTCAACATGGTGCCCTTCCCACTTTTCCACTTCTTCATGCCTGGTTCCGCCTGCCCCTCTGACCAGCCATGGAAGCCAGCATATCAGGCCCTCACTGTGCAGGTCTTTGATGTCAAGAACATGATGACTGCCTGTGACCCCAGCCAAGGCCATTACCTTACCACAGCTGCTAACTTTCATGGTCGGATGTCCATGAGGGAAGTAGAAGCTCAGTGCACAAAGCAAGAATAGTAGTTATATCCTGGAATGGATCCCCAACTATGTCAAGACAGCTGTCTGTGACATCCCACCCTGTGGCCTCAAGATGGCAGTCACCTTTACTGCAAATAGCATGGCCCCACAGGAGCTCTTCAGGCACATCTCAGAGCAGTTTAGGACCATATTCTGGCACCAGTACCCAGGTGAGAGCATGGATGAGATGGAATTCATTGAAGCTGAGAGCAATATGAACAACCTTGTCTTTGAGTACCAGCAGTACCAGGATGCCACCGCAGAGGAAGAGAAAAAATAAGGCAGAGACCATCACCTCAGGCTTCTCAGTTCCCTCAGCAGTCTTCCTCAACTGCCCCCCAGAATGTGCATTTTCTGCCTCTACCTTGTTTTATTTTGTTCGTTTCCTTTTTTGGAGTGTGTGGTCCTAGACTAGTGTTTGGCACATAAAAGAAGCTCAATATTTTTTGTTTTTTTCAAGGTCCCCTCTCCCACTTTTGGGAAACCTACATTTCTGCCAATCTAGGTAACCCTGTACTTCTTTTGGTGTCCACTTTTCCCACTCTACCAACTGGTATTTTCCTTTGCTTTTTTAAGATAATTCTCCAAGAAGCTGGGTCTCATCAGATCCCATTTAGAACCATGTGCTGAAAACCTGGAAAGATGGCCACCATCCTAAGCCCATGTATTAACTCAGTGAAAAGGAAACCAAACTACCTCACAGCAGGTAGAGGTACGTAGGAGGAAGAGGAAGCGTTATCTATTCTAGGGCAGTTTTGGAGAGGGATACAGGCTATCAAAATCCTAATTTCTGGGGCATCTGGGTGGCTCAGTGGGTTGAGCCTCTGCCTCTGGCTCAGGTCATGACCTCAGGGTCCTGAAATTGAGCCCCGCATCAGGCTCTCTGCTGAGCGGGGAGCCTGCTTCCCCCTCCTCCTCTGCTTGCTGCTCAGCCTACTTGTGATCTTTCTCTCTAACTAATAAATAAAATCTTAAAAAAAAAAAGAAAGAAAGAAAGAAAGAAAGAAATCCTCATTTCTAGGAATCTACCTGCTCCTCTCTCAGCTTCAGGAAAGCTGTTAACAGTAGTATCTCCATTTTCAGTTCTTCCAAGCTCTGTCCTGAGTTGTTTCCTTTGCAGTGGTCTGCCCCACCCTGTTGAGTGGATTCCTTCCCTCTCTAACTTAACCTTCTTCACATGTTGAATTCCTTCCTTCTCCCCTGGTCAGAGAAGGGGGCCAAGAAAGGGAAGAGGGACTAACCTGGGTCCCTAATGCCTCCAGAAAGGCGCTCTTTATCCCCATCTTTTCTTAACAAAAACCCAGCCCTGCTGTGTACATATAGAAAGGTATGTATTACCATGTAAATACTTGGGCCATTCCACCAGAGAGGGGACAAGGAGACCCTCTGTCTTTTGGCAACATCTCATCTCTTCCTTTCACTATTCCCTTCCTACCCTCTCCCCGTCCCCATCCTCTCTCTTGGTTTTATCCTGTCCTATACTTCAAATTTCTATTTTCGGTTGAACTTGGTTTTTTTCCATATTGAAAAGATAACACTGCCCCAAGAGTCAAAAACAAATGAAAACTGGAAAAAAAAATACATAAATTCAAATGGTAATCTAAAAATGCAAAAAAAAAAAAATCAAGATTTGATTGACACAGCTAAAGCAGTGCTGAGAGAAAAATTTCTAACATTAACTAAGTATGCGTGTGTAGGTACACACACACACACACACACACATATATATTTAAAGATTTTATTTATTTGTTTGACAGAGAGAGAAATCACAAGTAGGCAGAGAGGCAGGCGGAGAGAGGGGGAAACAGGCTCCCTGCTGAACAGAGAGCCCGATGCGGGGCTTGATCCCAAGACCCTGAGATCATGACCTAAGCTGAAGGCAGAGGCTTAACCCACTGAGCCACTCAGGCTCCCCTACATATGTATTTTTTTAAAAGCTAAGTGAATTAAAAATCTTAAGGGTTAAACTTTAAAATATTTTGAAAAATTTGTTATATGTATAAGTATATACATAATGCATATACATATATACATAACATATAACACACACATATATATACATACATAAAACTAAGACATATGTCAAAATATTTTAATGTATAATCCTTAAGATTTTTAATCTACTAACTTTCTAAATGGCATATTCTAGATAAAAATAATCTCCATTTTTTTTTTTAAAGATTCTATTTATTTATTTGTCAGAAAGACAGCAAGCGAGAGTGAGCACAGGCAGACAGAGTGGCAGGCAGAGTCAGAGGGAGAAGCAGGCTCCCTGCGAGGCAAGGAGCCCGATGTAGGACTCGATTCCCATGACGCTGGGAGTATGACCTGAGCTAAAGGCAGCTGTTTAACCAACTGAGCCACCCAGGCGTCCCATAATCTCCATTTTTGAATGGTTGGGAAAACTAAGCCTACAGTTACAAAGGTTTAGTGTGTGGTTTTAATTGATGTCCTGGCTCTTATTGCCTTGTGAATGTTTAAAATGTCCTAGGTCTTTTTTTTTTGAAGATTTTATTTATTTATTTGACAGACAGAAATCACAAGTAGGCAGAGAGGCAGGCAGAGAGAGAGAGGAGGAAGCAGGCTCCCTGCCCAGCAGAGAGCCCTGATGTGGAACTCGATCCCAGGACCCTGGGATCATGACCTGAGCCGAAGGCAGAGGCTTTAACTCACTGAGCCACCCAGGCACCACTGTCCTAGGTCTTTTCATGACACTGCAATGATGGACATATATTATAAACTGAGATTCTATTTGATGCATGAAAAGGATCTATCTACTAAAAACAACTTAACTAAACCTCTTTTTCTACATTCTTTTTGCCATCATTTCATTTCTACCATCATTATAGTCATTGATGGCTATGAATTCCAACAAGAACATTAATTCAACAGTTTGGACACAGAAGCTACTAAAACCAGGGAGTTCAAATGAGTGTGCAATTGCCAAGAGCAGCAGGAACACAAGCACCTTCTCAGGACCATCAAGCAAGCCCAATCACAGCTTACTGTAGAAGGCAATGAATAAAACTCCAGTGCCCTGTTGACTGTGTGTCCTGGAATAGAAATTTGATCCCAGAACAGAAAAGGGACATTCTTGGGAAAAAACGGAAAATCTGAACAAAGTCTAGTGTTTTTCTTTTAATAGTAAAATATCAATGCTAATTGCTTATTTTAACACATGTGCTTTGGTTATGTAGGATGTTGACATAAAGTGAAAATGGATGAAGGGTATGCAGGAACTCTCTGCGCTTTCTTTGTAACTCTTATAAACCTACAAATATTTCATAATGCGAAGATTTATTAATAAAAATTAGCATTGAAATCTTGTGTACAAAAATTTGACAGTAAGGGCTTTGAAGCATGAAGTTGTAATTCTAGCAAAAACTCAAAACATTGATCAATAAAGACTTAAAAGAGATATTCCAGAACAGACTGGAAAAACATTTTCAATCATATCTTGCTTAAAGATCATCATTTTTTTGTAAGCAGTAATTCTAGGATGAAATCAGAACACACCACATATTTTAAATAATTTTAGTATATGTGCTGCCGAAGCGAGCACAATAATTTCACGTAGATAATAGTGTGCCCTAATTTAGTGTCAGACGAGTTATACTTCCGAGTTAACAGTGCTTGCTGTATGCATTAGAAATGGCATAAAGAACCTTCAAAGTTTCCATAAAAAGGACATTTATATGCAAATATGAAGGTTAGGGAAAACACTGTAGAATACTTTGACTAAATAAAGACTGTCTTTCGACTCTGAAGTCCAAAAAGCAAAAAGCCTCTGTGAGGGGGTTTGGATTCTTAAGTTTCACCTGCAATATAAATTTAATTTTCCTCCACACTAAAGAATTAAAGTCCCATAAAGGTAAAAATCTCTTTAAGCCACTTTAGTTTTTCCTTTAAACAGATTATAATTCCTTTTGGGAACAACAATCAGAAGAAGGTTAAAAATTTTCAAAAAAATTCAGAAAGCTAGCTGTGGTTCTTTGCACTGATATTTTCCTACAAAATACAAAAAATGGGAGGTGCTGGTCACTGTCCAGTCACTGTTATTAAACCTGTTATTGCTTCTCTGTTTTTAGTACATTGTGAGAAAGTACACAGAATTTGATTCAAATGTTAGAAAACATGAGAGTATGGCTAAGTGGTATTTAGTGTCATTCTGCTCCTTCAGGGTATTAGAAGGTGAGAAAATTCATATCAACCTGCAACATCCTGTCCCAAATACAGCATGAATCTGTGGAGGGTTGTTCTGTGTTTTTTGAGGGACCAGCTCTCAAGTGCATAGTTCTAAAAATTGAGTTAACTATTTTTTTTTCCTTTTTAAGATTCTGGAACAGTATTGGAAGTAAAAATAACAAGAAAAAGATGACTACAATTTTAAAAAACATAACTAAGCCTTCAATCCCATTTTCTTCATAGAACACATAATAAAATGTAAAAGAAATTCCAGAGTAAATGCCATAAATAATAGAACTAATTAAATTGGGCAGATATCATACAAATTGAAATAACAGATTTAGAGATGATAATTTTTCTCCCCCTTAATTATAGCAGACTCTTCTGCATAAAGAATGAGTAAAATATCTCAACATAATGAGCTATTACCTCATTGAGCCCAGTGAATTTGAATTTGCAATATAAAATAACTGCTGGTGTTTCTAAACTTCACTATTCTTCAGATAATTCACAATTAAAAGACATTCAAGGGGTCACTTGGGTAGCTCAGCCAGTTAAACATCTGCCTTTAGCTCAGGTCATGATCCCAGGGTCCTGGAATTGGCCCCAGATGTCAGGCTTCTTGCTCAGTAAGGAGTCTGCTTCTCCCTCTCCCTGTGACCCTCCCCCGCTCATGCTCTCTCTCTCAAATAAATAAATAAAATCTTAAAAAAAAAAAAGACATTAAAATTAAAATATTTGAGGGTAATTCATTATCTCATGCTACTGTATTAAGGTAATTTATAAATTACTAAATTATTAGTCAATTTCATTCAGACACAAATCTAAGTGAACTTTCTCATTATCAACTCATAATTTTGTGTCAAAATGCAAAACAACAAAGTGATTCAAAACTGTGGAAGCAATGTCATGAGATAAATGGATACCACAAAAAAAAGAGAGAGAGAGAGAGAGTTTTTACAAGTTTAAGAGGCTGATATACTCTTCTTTCATTAGAATATGACCACTTACATAGTCAGAAATCTTTACATGTTTTACCTCAAAATATATGCTTTAGGGGTGCCTGGGTGGCTCAGTGGGTTAAAGCCTCTGCTTTCAGCTCAGGTCATGATCCCAGGGTCCTGGGATTGAGCCCCACATCAGGCTCTCTGCTCAGCAGGGAGCCTGCCCCCACCCCCTTCCCTACCTCTGCCTACTTGTGATCTCCGTCAAATAAATAAATAAAAGCTTTTAAAAAATACACGTTTTAATCTCCATTTTATGGCTCGAATGTAAAAATCAAGTAAGGTAAGCATAGACAAAGGAGAGTTTGCTAATTTTTTAAAATAATGCCTCTTTTTTCTACTTCTTTTGTCAAGACAAACCATATTAGATTTAAAATAATAATTATTAGAGAAAACGGTGACCAAAAAGCATGATGATAATTACATATGGATTATTTGTAATGCTTGGTCATAACTAACAATTAGAGGGCCCTTAAATTCAGAGCACCTGGTTTCTAGTCCCAGATCTGACAAATTGTGGTGTGTGACCTTGGGCAAATCACTTTAACTTTCTATGCCTCCTTTTCCTCATCTGTATTTTGCAGACACTAATAGTACCTACCTCACAGCATTGTCATGACAATTAAATGAGAAATAAAAACTGCTACTTAAGTGTTAGCTAGTAGTAGGAGCAGTAGCAGCAGCAGCCGCATATCTTGACAATTGTTCAAAGTCTTTCTGTATAGACAACCCTAATCAAGGCAGAATGTACTCAGAGGTTCACCTCACAAATGAAATGCATACATAATAACAACTCACTGAATTCCTAATAGCTTTTAGAGTTATAAATATTAATAATTTTTTAAAATTTTTAAAATATTTTTATTTATTTATTTGACAGACAGAGATCAAAGCAGGCAGAGAAGCAGGCAGAGAGAGAAGAAGCAGGCTCCCCGCTGAGCAGAGAGCCCAATGCAAGGACTCAATTCCAGGACCCTGGGATCATGACCTGAGCCGAAGGCAGAGGCTTTAACCCACTGAGCCACCCAGGTGCCCCATTAATAATTTGTCTCTAAACAGTATTATATAAATATAAAAAGAACATAAAATAAACTTAGAGAATGGGAATTACCTTTTTAACTCTATAATTAACTTTTTAAACTCCTGCCTATAGATAAAAATCACATGTAAATTATCCTAACCATAGGTGATTTATTTAATATGTATTTAAATATAAATTAATGTCTAGTATTGCTCATAATTATAGATCTTCATTTTATTGTTAGTTACAGTTTTGTGATACATATTTTTTGCATATTGATTATAGCATCTTTTTTCTAGATTATTGTTGGGATAGTACTATTAAATTCTCTTTGAATCTATATTCTGCCATGTTGAATCATATAAAAGGAAAGAAAAAGAAATGTATTTCGATAATGTATAGGACTCTAGAACAAGTTCAATTAAAAATAGGTTAAATAATGTGGTTAGTCTGCATGAAGCAGTAAACATGAGGACATCAATTTCAACAGCAATCTGCATTCAGTATTTCGGCACAAATGTTTTAACATATAATTTTAAAGTGTGACTTTATACAGAAGTTATGGGTTGAACTTTGTATCCATAAAAAGTTATGTTGAAATCCCAACCCTCCATACCTCCAAATGTAAGCTTATTTAGAAATAAAGTCTATACGAGGTAAACAAGTTTAAATAAGGGCATTACGCTCAGCTTCAATCTGATATGACTGGTGCCCTTGTAAAAAGGGGAAATTTGTGGGTGCCTGGGTGGCTCAGTGGGTTAAAGCCTCTGCCTTCGGCTCAGGTCATGATCCCAGGGTCTTGGGTTTGAGCCCTGCATCAGGCTCTCTGCTCTGCGGGGAGTCTGCTTCCTCCTCTCTCTGCCTGCCTGTCTGCTTACTTGTGATCTCTCTCTGTTAAATAAATAAAATCTTTTTAAAAAAAGGGGGGAGGGTGGAATTTGGACACAAAGACACAAATAAAGGAAAGAGGAGGCAAAGATACACAGGAATAATGTCACACGAAGACCAAAGATTGGAATGATGAATCTACTTCAATGCAGGACAGCATAGGCTACAAGAAGAAAGGCAGGGGAAGCTCCATTCCTTATACCTTCAGAGAAAGCATTGGCCTTGCCGACACCTTGACTTCAGACTTCTGGCCTCTGGAGCTGGAAGACAAGAAACTGCGTGTTGCTTTAGGCCATCCAGCAAGCCATCCAGCTTTGCTATATAGCACTCCTAGGGAGACATGATATTTTACTAAAGGCAAAATGATGTTTTTTCTGGTGTTTCATTAGCTGTCTTCCATAATCTTAATTTGAGTTCTTTCAAACTGAAACTGGTCTATAAGGATATCACACGCCTTAGAAATAATCCTGAATAGGAATGTGTGACAGCACAGGCATAAGTCAGAGTAGTTCATCAGTAGATATAATTGCATTCTCATACAGTCTATAAAATGTGTATTTTATTTATGCTGGAAAAATGGATTAGAGTTTTCTATGAAAAAAAGCTAGTGTAAATTTTGGGTTCTCTCTTTTAAACTCAAATAATTTGTTTTATCTAAGACTGTTCTTAGCGAGAGGGAAAAAATGTGTTCTTATCCACCTTTGTTTGAATATTAAGTAGAAACATCTTAATGCTAATATTGGGTCAAGAATAACAATACTCAGGTAAAAGAGATATACTAAACCACATCCTACATATAATCTGAACCACAGAAATGAATGCATTATTATAGTATGTATTAGTTATAACCTTTCAGCAGGAGCCAAATGCAAAATAAAAAAAATTTAAAAAGGACAACTGAAATTTTTTACAACTAAAATTTCTACTATAAAACATTCCACTATAATTGAGAAACATTTTGTATCATCTTTTTTTGATGCTGAAAAAGTAAATTCATTCTTCAAGCCACAATGCCTTTGTTCCTCTTATAAAGAATATAACCTACTTCTATAATAATTGTGAGAGCGATGAATATGTTTATTTCTTTCTCTCCAACTCAAAATTACTTCTTTCTTCTTGGATTTCCTTCTTCTTCAGGTTCAAAATTACAGATTTTTCTCTTTTTCCTGTGCACTAACTCAGTTTTTAACTCCTCAGATATTTTAGTCTTTAATGAAAAAAACTAATGTTTACAAAAAAATTATGTCTATCATGCAATGTTAAAGCAGTTGTGGCGACAAAAACACTGGCTGTCCACTCCCAAGGGAGGGAGGAAGTACATGATCTGGATGGAGGACAAGAGAAAACAGACCAAGAAGAATGACAAACTCGGGCAAACAGAAAGAGTTTACCATCAATGATCAGAAGTGGATTTGAGGGGTGCCTGGGTGGCTCAGTGGGTTGAGCTTCTGCCTTCGGCTAGAGTTGTGATCCCAGGGTCCTGGGATTGAGTCCCAAATCCCTTCATTGGGCTCTCTGCTCAGCGGGGGGCCTGATAACCGCCCCCCCCCCCTTCTGCCTGCCTCTCTGCCTACTTGTGATCTCTGTCTGTCAAATAAATAAATAAAATCTTAAAAAAAAAAAAAAAAGTGGATTTGATCCAGGCAAGCTGGACATAAAGGAAAGCATTGCACAGGATGTGGGTTAAGTGTACGGACTACGGAGTCACACCACATTCATTGACTATATCTCTTAGTGGCCATGTGAGCTACAGCTGTAGTTTCCTTATCAACTAAAAAGAAGTAACACCATCTATATCATTAGTTTATTGTAGGGATAGAGTGAGATGACCTTTTCAAAGCTCTTAGCACAGCGTTTGTGTGGCACATTCTAAATATCTGATAATGGCCACTAGCCCTGTTAAGGCAAGTAAGAAGTGACCCACTAGGGGCACCTGGGTGGCTCAGTCGGTTAAATGTCTGCTTTCTGCTTAGGTGAGGATCCCAGGGTCCTGGGATTGAGTACTGCATTGGACTCCCTGCCCTACAGGGGGTCGGCTTCTCCTTCTCCCTCTGCCTGCTGTTTTCCCTGCTTGTGCTGTCAAACAAATAAAATCTTTAAAAGAAAAAACAAAACAAAACAAAGAAACTGATCCATTAAGTATCAAAACTGGCCCAAGAATTATTTTCTGCATCCTTTCTTTTAATCTAGCTGACTATACTATTTTGTGTGTCTATTGGAATAAAGTATCTATCATTTCCATATCAACATTGATTATATGTTCATCTAGACCTAAGGCCTTAAGATATCAAAACCTTGATAATTGAAATTTATATCTCCAGGCCTGGCATTCCTTCTGGAATGTATATTCAATTTCCAACCCAGTGTATTTACTTTGATTTCTATAGATGTTTAAGTGGTCCCTATGATCCTGATCTCCCGGCTTTCATGCTCTTGCAGAGTCCCCTCCCCTTGAGTATGAGTAGGATCTGTGACTTGAATATGACAAAGATACTAGGATATCACTGTTGTAATCATGTTACATTATATAAGTCTCCATCCTCCTAGCTGACTTGCTCTAGAGTCTTGCTTTCCCTGCTGATTCTAAAAAAGCAAGATTCCATAAATCCTAAGGCTGTGAGGAAAGGAAGTTCGCCAACAACCTGAATGAGCCTGGAAGCAGAGCCTCCTCCAGGATCATGTCATGATGAGAAACCCAGCTGGCTGATATGTTGTTTGCAGGCTTGGAGAGAACCCAGCGAAACCATGTCCAGACTCCAACCCCACAAAAACTGTGAAATAATATATTTGTATTGTTTTAAGTCACTAAATTTGTGATGATTTTTTTAATGCAGCATAGAAAATAAATACAGGGATTTAACAAGCACCTTCTCACAAATTAAGCCTGTCCAAAATAGAGCATCCATCCCCCTAACATTCAAATCTGCCTCCCTTTTAGTGTTTCCTATTGAAGTTAATGGTCCCACCATTCACCCAGCTGATTAGTTAAAACATCTTGGAACTATTCTTGATGCCTTTGTGCCTCTCAAATGGAAAAATCCTATCAGCTATGTCCAGAAAAGTTACACTTTTTATAATCACTTCGTTCTAATCATTTGCCTGGGCTACTGCAATAGCTTCTTTTCTTCAATTCTTGACCCTCTAGAGTCTATTTCCATACAACATCCTTTAACGGGTAGATCATTCCTCAATTCCCTGCTCTCAAGTCTTCCAAACATTCCCATGAGACTTGGAAGAAAATCCCAATCTTTTATATGACTTGGGGCCCAAATGATTTGGCCCATGAGTAACTTTTTTAAAAAATCATATCCTACTCTTCCTCCCTTATTAATTTTTCTGCAACCATACCGATCTTCTGGCCAGTTATTGAACACTCCAAGCAAATTCTCGACTATAGTTCTTCAATTTGGTCTGCCTTAAATAATTTTCCCTTAAATACTCTCACAACTGGGATTACTTCTTTCCCAAACGTCTACTCACATATTATGTCTTCATACAGGCCTTTTATGAATGACTCACCTAAGAGAGAAAAACTGCATGACTCCTATTTCACTTGCCTTATGTTTTATTTTTTATAGTACTATATAGTACTATCATTATTATTGGGGCACCTGGGTGGCTCAGTGGGTTAAAGCCTCCGCCTTCGGCTCAGGTCATGATCTCAGGGTCCTGGGATTGAGCCCCGCATTGGGCTATCTGCTCAGCAGGAAGCCTGCTTCCCTTCCTCTCTCTACCTGCCTCTGTGCCTACTTGTGATCTCTGTCAAGTAAATAAAAATCTTTAAAAATTAAAAAATATCCTATCATTATTATTGAGATAAGGAAAATTAAGGGACCCCAGGAAAGACTGCTTTTTTACTGCCTATATTCTTGCTAGGACCAGTACCCCTGCCTTACATGTGTCTCACAGCAGAAATAACATTTTATGTCCTCCTTGTAAGGATCAAGATGTTAGTAATTTCTTCGGAGACTTCCAGCACAATAGATAACATCTAAGGAAGGACCAAGTGAAGCCATGCTGTATGTATTCCAGACCACTGCATTAGATATCTCAACACCAACACCCTGTGGCTGTAAGAAATAAGTGACTTTACAGAGGACACCTGGACCCTTGTTTTTGTTCTGACCAGTTCTTACATGCATGAGAGGACATGTACACCAAAACAGAATCCTCAATGAAAACCCTGGACCCCCAAGAAGAGATAAAACTCTCTCTCCTTTCTTTTCTGCTCTGTATCTACATTATATGTTTTCAATAAAATCTGCTCTCACTTCTTCTCATCTTGCATTTGATTTCTATCATTCATGAAGCCAAGGATCCTCTTGGCTGGTCTTGTGGAACACCCTCTTTGAGTCCTCAGATCAGGCCTGCCTACATCATTATCATCTGTTTATCCATTTATATTCTATCTTCTCAGTAGAATATAAGTTACATAATGCTAGTAATGCCTGGTTTTGTTCATTTCCATAATCTGGAACACTACATGGTAAAAAGTAAGTAATTGACCAATTTTGCATAAAATTGCTGTTGAAATCATTTTGGAATCCTTCCAGGAAAAAATATTCTGCCATAGTGCTTTAAGAAGTTCAAAATATCTCATAGAAAAGTGCAAGAGTACATTTCAAACTTTCACTGGAAATTTAATGCTAACTAACCACAAAACTAAATTCTGTCTTCGTCTTTTTGTATTGCTTTAAGAAATTTAAGAAATTTAAGTGAATTATCCTCATGAAGTCATGAGTAACCCTACTATAGCTCTTGATTTCTCTCTCAGCTCTATCTCCACAGTCATTTTTTACTAACCAAGCTACATCTCAACAATCATTTTTTTACTCTACAATGTATATTTAATGCAAATAAATAGAAAACAGTGCAGCAGAAAAGTAAATAGCTTGTTCTCCAAGAATGCTAATAGTGAGTATAAAAGTCAGGTTTGTAGTGTTATCCAACAGAGGCCAGAGACTGTGTCCATAGGAGATCTGCTTGTGGTGACACTATCCATCATACTGTCACTGTTTGACAGTCACAGACAAGAAGAAATACCTAGAAATTACAAATGAATTTTCTCACTAACAATTTATAGCAATTTGCAGAACATTGTAATTGGCACATTTTCTTCACATATGTTCCATATGTTACAATAAAAAAAGGAAGAAGCTTTTTGTAGGTTATTTTATTCAAGAAGATTATTTGCCAACAGAGTAGTGTAATGTGTTAATGAATTTAGTCAAATTCTCCCCTCTCTTGTCTGATACAGTGCCTTTCTGCTTGAGGAATGGGTAGCTTAGATGATTGATAACAGAATCCACAACCTTTCACCTGCAAGTCACCAGTTTGAACCCAACCTAGTCCAGCAATGAGAGACATTTGTTTCTGCAGACAGCTCAGAGGCTTGCATGAAATGAATGGGAAGTCTCTATTTGCTTACTGGACCTGAAATGATAGTTACTTGAATTAGAAATATATTACGCTGTGAGTAAAGACCTACATTATCATTATAGTAATATTCTTTTTCAAGGCCCTGAAGTTAATATATGATACTGGCTGGTATTCAATTTCAGACTAGAATTTTACTGAGGCAAATTTACCTTCAGTATTTTCAATGTTCTCAATACTAAATAAGTCCTATTTTAGATTTTTAATAATTAAAACTTACAGGTGATACAGTAAGAAAGAGCAGAACTGGCTACCCCAAAATATGTCTCTTTGGCATAAGGATTATTCAAAGCTAATTATTATTTTTTAAACCACAAAAGAAAAGCTCTGTAAGCCTAGAAGTTACCCTTTTGTAAGAGACATTTTTACATTTATAAGGGAAGTCTCCTGTGTTAGGGTTTCTGCATCTCTTTACCAGGAAGAGAAGGAAGACTCTAAATCCCTAGAAACTCTTATCAATGGAGAAGATAACAGCCAAATCTGCATAACATAATGCTTGTTTATTGGACCTTGCCTGGTAACCTCCCATAACTGACTCTCCCTTCCTCCCAACATCCCCCCCCCCTTTTTTTTTGGTCTTTAGCTGAAGATATTATTTAAAGTAGTGGCTTGGGCCATTTTAGAAAGCTACTTAGTTCTCCTGAGTCTCTCCCATATATACAAGAGGTATACATGCTATTAAAATAGTTTTTCTCCTGTTATTCTATCAGTTATTACAGGGGGTGGGAGTTGGGGATGTCTCAGCCAAGAACCTACAAGGGTAAGGTAAATTTATTTTTTCCTCCTTTATAGAGACAAACCAACTATGTGTATAATAATTAAGATTTTGCCTCAAATTTATATTCAGTTCTCAGAAGTAGGGTGTCACCTTTTGCAGAGCTTAAATAGCTTTTATAATATGTTTTAAAAAGATTTGTTTATTTATTTTAGAAAGGGATTGCAGGAAGAGGGGCAGAGGGAGAAGGAAAGAGAGAATCCTCAAGCAGACTTCCTGTTGAGCTTGGAGCCTGCCTTGTGGCTCCATCCCGGGGACCCTGAGATCATGACCTGAGCCAAAATCCAAAGTCAGCTGCTTAACAGACTGAGCCATCCAGATACCCCAAGGATTTCTAATATTTTAAATTCATTCATTAATTAAGTAATTGAAAAGTAAATTCATAAAAGAATGTTTTCTGAAGACATTTCAAAATAAGCGGAACAATATCTTTCTCTATTAGACTAACATGTGATCCAATGGGTGACTTAGATGGAAGTAAGTCAGGTTAATTGGGACCTTTTCCTTTTACCTTATTTTTAAAAAGATTTTACTTATTTGACAGAGAGAGATACAGTGAGAGAGGGAACGCAAGCAGGGGGAGTAGGAGAGCTAGAAGCAGGCTTCCCACAGAGAAGGGAACTAGATGTGCAGCTTGATCCCAGGACTCTGGGATCATGACCTAAGCCAAAGGCAGACGCTTAACAACTGAGCCACCTAGGCACCCCAGAACCTTTTTCCTAGAAGCTTTCAAAATATATGTAATGGAAAAGAAGTTATTTTCACGATAACTTTTTAAAATATATGTTATTTGTAGGAGCCTCCATAGAGTCTCTATGCTCACTCTAGTGGTTAGGGTTGTCATTAGAACTATTTAAAAATATTCCATCTGTCCTTCCTGGCACACAGTAGGGTATTACACTTCCTTGGCCCTACCAAAACTATGTGTGGACATATGACTTGCTTTTTCTAATAACATATGAGTAGAGATAATATGTGTCACCTTTCTTGCTGTTGCCATGATCATGGAAACATAAATCCACCTCATACCATATTTTGTTTCTAAGAACACAAAGGCAGAGAAGCCCAAAGCCTGAAAATATAAACGTGTTAGAAATAGTCTGGGCAAAGCAAAAAATGGGAGAATCAGAGGGAGATCTATGCATAGAGAATTATATAAATTATTGCGGAAAGAAAAACAAATAAAGAGATCTTCATTGTCTGGCAAATGAGAAAAGAAGACATGAAAATTGATTCCTCCGGAGGTTTTTAGAGAGGTAAAAATATTACGTGGTTTAATATAGTATAATATAATATAGTATATAGTATATAGTATATGACCTTTAAAGCCTTCTCTTTTGTAGCGGCCAAGTGTACCCACCCCAAGAAGGGCCACTTTGGCATAAACATTATTATGACTCAAAAGCAATCCAAAGCCAGCGTTTTCAGAAAAAGCTCAACTGCCTGCTTTATCAGGGAAAGAGCTATTAACAGAGATGCCTCTTAGTACCTGAGAAACTTAGCTGTGTAACAAATCTTTGTTTTTCAAACATCTCCTTTCACTTTGCTGTTAATGGTCTTTCACCTGTTCCATCTTCAGGCCCCTATCCTTCTCCTTCGCTCATATATACATCATGTTGCCTGTCTTTGGAATTTCCATTTAAACTTGATTTTCTCCTGCTAATCTGTCTCATGTCAATTTGATTCTAAGTCCAGGTAGGACCTTGAAAACTAGCGGAAATTCTTCCTCCCCAGCACCTCTAATGGGTCTTTAGTAAAATCTGTTTTTCTCACTACTCTGTGAGTGTATTCACTTTCAGGGACTGGAAAAAATTTTTTTTTCAAGGATCCCACTAGAAGAAACCAAAAGCTACCAATGAGAGGCAACCAACATAATTTCTTTCCTAGAAGATAAGCCAAAGTTATATTTATGTGGCTAGAAAATCTACAGGCTTTATTATGATTGATATTTAGGTATTGATTCAACCAATGACTATGAGTATGTGTATTACACTATAGGAGCAGGAAAAATGTGTGTGATGGGAGAGGAGGAGCCAAAGAGAAAAAATGAAACCTCAACTAAAGAGGAATTCAATAGATATCTGCAATTGAAAATCAGAAATATCACTATGTACTTATTTAGAAACTGGACTAAAGCACTAGAAAAAAGCAATGAAATGACTTAAAGTGTTTGTCTCTAGGTAATGGGATTTGGGAGTAAGGAGCATGGAGAAGTGTACAGAAGAATCAGTCCTTCAAAAAAAGATACAACTATTATTTAACAAAAGTTAAATTGTATAAATAAAATTAAAGAAACAAAAGCTTACACTTTCTCATTTTTAATCATCTAACTTTGTTCTGATGTCTTTATTTTAATGTTTAATATTATTATAATTATCAAAGAAAAATAAGTGCTCATTTTTTAAACCTTAGAAATTATAGAAAATTATCATTCTAACTTGGCTACACTTCCCTAGCCAGTGTCCAGAGTTGTTCCTCACACAGGAAATGATGATCTCAAATGAATTTAAGAACCACTTACCTAAAGATCATGTTCTGCTCGAACCCTGAGACTTTCTTCCACCTCAGTCTCCACAGGACACAAAGTGCCAGCTAAATAACTAATTATAAATGGAAAATTTCCAATTGACAAATGTAAGAAGAGTCGATGCAGATTATCAGACCACGGAGCAAGGCATGTTATTCCGAAAAGACTTGAAATGATCAAGAAAATCATTACCTGTGATGATTTACACAACTGTATCCTTGTGACAGGCAAGAATGGGCCATTAATCTACTCCATTGAAGGCTTTTTGATCAACCAACCTAGTAAAGAAAATAATCACAAAAGGAAATGGAAAGTGGTAGACTTACTTTCTTCTTTTTTTCCCCCTTGCTTCATTTCTCCCTCCCTCTCTCCCTCTCTCTCCCCCTCACTCCCTCCTTCCCACCTCACCCCACCCCCATCCTTTCTTCCTTCCTTTTCTGCAAGGAGCAAGTGAAGGAAAAGTAACTCATAGTAAGTCAAAAGCGTTTCTCCTCAGGAAGCAGAGTTGTTTCAGGTTCAGGATTCAGCACAGAATCAATCTTAGCTGAAGAGCAGGGGGAGGGAAACAGGATTTACCAGGCACTTTTTCTGATGTCTGTGACCTCCAGGGCTTACCATTCTTGTTGATGTTGTTTTTTGACTTGTAGTTTTCTAATGTTTCCCACTAAATCGATTATTGCCTTTAGAAGTAATTTCATGGCTTTTAGAGTACTATAGCTTTATCTTTCTAACCTTCATGCTGCTGTGAAAGATTGGTCTCATTTCTTGTTAATTCTGATTCTTCTTTGAGGTTATGCTTTCCTTCTCCAAGGGAATCATCAGGTATCGTTTTATTAGTCTTACACATCATGCCACCTCTGGGGAATTTGTACGGCTAATTCATCTTTCCTGACAATTGCCTAAATAAATGGTAGCCAGAGCACTTGTTTTATTTCTGTGAACTTTTTTTATTGCTCGCCACCTTTCACAGCAGTGAGCAAGCAGTCATAAAGACCAAATAGACAAGGATTTTCTTTTTCCAATATTATATTTAATGGTCAGTTTTAAATCATTTTAGTTGCAAAACTTTTTAAAGAATAGTTTAACCCTACATTTTTTTTATCTGACATATTCATTTCTTCTTGTATTTGGCAACAAAGGGTAATGGAAGAAACAACTCACTAGTATTAGAGTCTACATTCTGGTCCCAGCCCTGTACATGACTTCACACAATTTACTTAAGTCCTCCAAGCCTCGGTTTTATAATCTATAAAATATAAGAACCGACCTCTGGAGTTGGCCTAAGTTTTAAGATTGTGTTTCCAGTAAGAAAAGATATGGCCCAATTGTCAAATGTTTAAATACCAACAAGTTCACCCAAGAATAGATTTTACCTTCCATTTATTAAAATAATGTCTAGATGTCTCGGTTTTTTTTTTTTTTTAAGATTTTATTTATTTATTTGACAGACAGAGATCACAAGTAGGCAGAGAGGCAGGCAAAGAGAGGAGGAAGCAGGCTCCCCGCTGAGCAGAGAGCCTGACAGCCCAATGCAATCTCAGGACCCTGAGATCATGACCTGAGCCCAAGGCAGGCTTATTAACCCACTGAGCCACCCAGGCGCCCCTAAATGTCTCAGTTTTTTCAAAGATCTTATTATGAAATACTCTTCTGCAGATACATAATTAACAGTAGACTAACAGAACCAGAATCACAAAGGTAACAAACTTTGGAATAAGGTCTCCAAGTAAGTTAGTAATTAGATATTTTTTCATTCTTCCTACAGAATTCAGCCTCCAGAGCCTAAAATATTTACTATTTGGCCCTTATCAAAAAAAGTTTTCCAGCTCCTACAATAAATAAACAAATGAGAGAGAAAGGACTAAGGGGGAGAAGAGTACATCACCCCAAAATATGCCACACTGGCACATGGATTGCTTTGAAACAAAGGCAACTAGGACCCAGCAGACTCAGGAAAGTTCATTTTGTTGTTGTTGTTGTTGTTGTTTTTAACCTCCCCTCTAACTGCCTAAGAGAATATATCTGCGTGGCAAGACAAACTTTTGTTTACCACACATTTGCATTTCTCATTTTCCTATGAATTGTCTTCCAGGCCTTTGAAACCCTACCCCCCCACCCCCTTCTCCTTAGCTCAGGATAATACATAAACTTCAATTAGCCTGAGGATCCAGGAGCCTCTCATGTCTTTGGTGCTTTTATACTATATGAAATTAAATTTGTTTTTCTTTTGTAAATCTGTCTTATGTCAATTTAGTTATTAGAGTAGTCAAAGAACCTAGGGAAGATGATAAAAGTTTTCTACCACTGCAGGATAAACCTTCCTTACAGAAGAATTCCAAAGATTAAATATAGAAGTGTGAGAAATAGAAAATCAGCATTAGAACACAACAGTGATAATTGCAGCAAACAAGATTCACTGACAGATGGCAAAATTTTAAGGTAAACCAGGATAATTGCATGGTATCAAAATACCCTCCCCATACATATTGTTATAGTCATTTTAACACAGACACAAAATTTGATATTCCTCCCTCCAGAGAATTGAGTTCAATTCTCCTACTTTTTTGTATGGGCTGGATTTAATGACTCAGTTGGAAACATAGGAAAATAATATATAAGAAAAGAAAACTGTGACTTCACAGTGGAGAAAGCTGGTAGATACAATCTCAAACAAGTAATAAGATTGAGTTTACATTGTGCGTATTGGTATCATGTACCTTTGGTTGGATGCAGTGAGAAGGGCATTTCATCTGTGTGGTATTCTTCCCCAAGACACAGAATCTCAGTGTAATCATGAGAAAACGTCAGATGTGCTCAAATTGGGGAATGTGCTACAAAATATCTTACTAGTAATCCTCAAAACTTTCAAGGTCTTAAAAAATAATATGAGAAAATGCCATAGCTGGTGGAAACTAAGAAATGTGCCTCTTTTGAATGACCTTAAATTATTGGGACCATTCAAACATGTTTTCTGCAAGGGACTCAGAGTGTATATCAGACATTCATGGACGTCTTACTGCTTATGACCGTGGAACAATTTATTTAACAGCTGAAGTGTACAGACATGGGACTGTATCTTTATCATAGTACAGGATTATAAAGGTATCAGGTTATAATGTGAGTCTGAGTTGAACACAGCATGCTAAAGCTAATGTATATTAATACATAAAACAACATAAATATGACTATTTCTTTTTCTTTTTATTATTTTTATTTTTTTAAAGATTTTATTTATTTATTTGACAGAGACACAGCAAGAGAGGGAACACAAGCAGGGAGAGTAGGAGAGGGAGAAGCAGCTCCCCACTGAACAGGGAGCCCAATGTGGGGCTCAATCCCAGGACCCCATGACCATGACCTGAGCTGAAGGCAGACGCCCAATGACTGAGCCACCTAGTTGCCCCATGACTATTCCTTTTTAAACAGGAGATAAATTGTGAGTATTAAATGAGTAAAAAAGAAACACTGAACTGAGTTCCACCATGAAAAAGAGATAGCTATAAGGATTGGAACTTTGTTGTTTTGCTTTGCTTTTTAAAAAAATTTTTTTTAAGTAATCTTTCCATCTAACATGGGGCTCAAACTTACAACCCCCAAGATCAATAGTCTCATGTTCTATTGACTGAGTCAGCCAGGCACACCTGGAAGTTTGTTTCTAATTTTTCTGGTTTTTTAAAATATATATAGATCTATTATAAGGAAATAAAAGACAAAGTGTGGATAAAATGTTTTATAATAATCTACTCATACGACAATTCTTGACAAAGTGATGATGTGTCTCAATGCTAAAAATACTGTGGAGTTAAAAAATAAACTCTTGAAATATACATGTGTTTCATTACAATTGTATATACTAGTAAAATAATTTTTCCCAACAGCAGAATATGAGGTGGTGTCTCTCTCCTTTCTGTTCTGCCTTAAAGAGAAAGTAGCCCGAATGTTACCAAAACATATTCAATTTTTTGTTAATCATTTCTTATTGAATTTGAATCATATGAAAACAAAGGATGTCTTATGCCCTGGACAAAGTTTTTAACAGTGAATTGTGCATTCACACTGTAACAGATGAAAGAAGTATCCGGGTACTAGGGCAAATTATGTTTCTTTTAGGAAATTTACCCTAAAGCCCCTACTCAAAAGGCTATAATGACTACCTAACAACCTTCACCCCAGTATGCTCCCTTTGTTTACTGACTTGCATGTTTGCTAATGAGTAACATTAACATTCAACAAGAACTTGGCACCAACCTAACTGGATCTCCATGGGTGCTCATGATTTCAGTCAAGCTAATTCCTCCTCTAGCCATACCATGACCTCCTTGACAAGAGGACACTTGAATACAAGATCCCTCCTTTTTATAAGGATATTTAAAAAGTGTTGGCAAAAATATGGGAAAAAGGGAACCACTGTGCACTCTTTGTGGGAATATAAGTTGGTACAGCCACTATGGAAAACATATAGGGGTTCCTCAAAAAATTAAAAATAGAATTACCATATGACAAGTCCATTTCTGGGCATTTATAGAAAAAAACATATTAATTCAAAAACATAAAGCATCCCCATGTTCACTGCAGCATTATTTACAATAGCCAAGATACATAAACAACTTAAGTGTCCATTGACAAATAATGGATAAAGAAAATGTGATATATTTATACAAGGTAATATTATTCATCCATAAAAATGAATGGAATCTTTCCATGTACAACAACATGGATGGACCTTGACAGTAATATGCTAAATGAAATAATTCAGAAAGAGACAAATACCATATGATCTCACTTACATGTGGAATCTAAAAGAAAGAAAGAAAGAAAGAAAGAAAGAAAGAAAGAAAGAAAAGCTCATAAATACAGAAATAGATTAGTGGTTTGATTGCCAAGCTGGTGGGTCAGAGATGGATGAAATAGGTAAAAGGAGTCAAAAGGTACAAAATTCCAGTTACAAAATAAGTAAGTTATGGGGATATAATGTATAACATAGTGACTATAGATAATAATACTTACTGCGTATTTCAAAGTTACTAAGAGTAAATCTTAAAAAGTTCTTACTCCAAGAAAAATAAATTCATTAGCAACATATGGAAACAGATGTTAACTAAACTTATTGTGGTTATCATTTTGCAATATGTACAAATATTGAATCACTATGTTGTACACCTGAAAGGAACATAATACTGCATGTCAATTATACCTCAATTTTGAAAAGTTTAAAAAAACGTTAAATAGGGACACCTGGGTAGCTCAGTTGGTTAATTGTCTGACTCTTGATTTTGGCTCTGGTCATAATCTTGGGGTCATGGTATTGAACCCTGCACCAGGCTCCATGCTCAGGATGCAGCCTGCTTAACCTTCTCCCTCTGCTACCCTGCTGCTTGCTCTCTCTCGCTCTTTCTCAGAGAAATAAAATCTTTAAAAAATTAAACATGAGAATATTGTGTAATTTGCCATTTTAAAATATATAAGGTTCACAAACATTTATTCTTCAACTAGAAGTTGAAGTATATTACCTACTATGATTTCATCAATTTATAGACTAATGCAAATTTACTATCAAGTATTTTAAAATTCTGGTTCAGACCAATAAGGAAGCAAATTTTGATGGCACAATAACAGCTTATTTGATTTTTTTGTTATTGTTGCCTCTTAATAAATAATCTTTTAATTTAAAAAAAATCACAATCCCCCTCAAAAATTGCTAGGAAAGGACAGGGATGTGAATCTCATTGTTAACAAAATAACAGAACAGATTAGGGACTGCGAAGAGTAGCCTAGGTCAAACAGAATGCAGGAAAATGTGGAGAAAGGATGCCCCCAGCTGTGTGTCCTTGACACTGCTGATAGAATACACTTCTCCAAATAAGTGTCTCATTTTGGATAAAAAAAACAAAAGTTATTTCTTTACAATAAGGGAAAAAGAATAAGTAAGCAGGGAAGCAGTGAGAGCCTTCAAATACTTCATTTGGTAGAAGGCAAGGGTGAGTGGGAGAAAAAACTGATAACATTATTTTTGAACCCTGCTTCTTTTCCTAAATGTGGGTGACTTAGGTATTCATTTGTGATTATTCACTGATCTTTATATTTGTTAGGTACCTTTTCCTAATGAAATACCTCCATAAAAATAATTGATAAGGAGACTTCAACTTCTATTTATTGACTTCTGCAACCCAAAGAGAGAGAATGAACTTTCTATTCTAGTTACTATAGCTACATAACAAATTACTCAAAACTACTTACTATCTTCAGAGATGTGTACATCAGAAATCCAGACAAAGCATAGCAGAGATGACTGTGTGCGGCTCCACAGTGTTCAGGTCTTCAGTGAGGAGTCTCCAAATCTGGGGCAGGAATAACCTGAAGACATGTTCACTCACATTTCTGGCAGTTGATGCTGGTTCACAACCAATTAGAGGATATCTGAATGGACATAAGAGCTCCACCGGTCAGAGCAACGAAAGACCAAAAAAGAACAAGGAATATGAAAGATACCTATGAAGAAAAATTTAAAGTTTTACTGTGGATATCAATCAATAGAAAAATACATACTACATTTCTGAGTTTAAAAAAATAGTGAAGAATATGGGGGCGCCTGGGTGGCTCAGTGGGTTAAGCTGCTGCCTTGGGCTCGGGTCATGATCTCAGCATCCTGGGATCAAGCCCCCACATCGGGCTCTCTGCTCAGCAGGGGGCCTGCTTCCCCCCCCCCCCCCCCCCCCCCCCCCCCCCCCCCCCCCCCCCCGCCTGCCTCTCTGCTTACTTGTGATCTCTGTCTGTCAAATAAAGTCTTTAAAAAATAGTGAAGAATACAAAGATTTTAATTGTCCCTATGTTAATTTGTAATCTTAAGGTGATGTCAATAAAATAAAAACAGGGCTCTTTTTTTTCTGGTAAAGCAAGCTGATTCAAAGGCAAATTACGTTAACTGTTCCACAAGTTTTGACTGGACTCAAATCACATTTGCCACTTTCACAACTGTCCCAAGCCCCCATCAGCTGTCATTTTGGCTACCGAAATAGCCTACCTTGACTGCTTTCCATTCTGGCCCTCCTCTCCCTCATTCCCCCGCCCCCCACCCATTAATCAAGTCTCTAGAACAGTGTTCCTTTGATAATATCGGTCAAATCCCAACTTTCATTCACCTGTTCCAAAGGCTTTCTCATGCACTTAGAATGTGATCCAAAATTCTTAACATGGTCTGCAAGGCATTCTAGTACCTGGATCTTTCTCTGACCACATTTCCTACCAGCGCCCTACTTATTAACTCCTCCATTTTTTCGGCTTTTCCACTTTTCTCCAGTCACATTCCACAAACAAGCATTTCAAGCTCCAGCCTATCAGCCTTTACACTCCGTGTTCTATCTGCCAGACATACTCTGTGGAATCACCTTCACTCCTCCTCAGAGACACTGTCATTGAAACTCCTATAAAAACCTGGGTGTATATACTGTTTTGGTTTCCTCCTCTCATAGACTGATCTGTTTGGGGGCTGTTATTTTTCTCTACTAGGAGGTGCATTTCCACAAAAATAGAAACTCCTGACCACTTAAAATCTGGACAATAAAATCTTAAAATCTGTTCAATAAATATTGAAATGAATAAGTAGAGTCAGAATCATGCTGAAAATTAGCATATCACAAGAACAACAATGTAACCCTAAGCCAGCATGACACAGGTAAAGAGCTCAATCAATGAAACATACTCTAAGGACCAGAAGCTGATCAAATACAATGCCATTTAGTATAAAAAAGAAAAAAAATTCAAATGAGAACAAAGGTTATTTTGTAATTATTGGCATTTCAATAAAATGAATATCCATTTGGAATAAGAAAATAAAATTAAGCGGAAGTCTTACCTTATAACTTAAACTCCAGATGAATTAAGTATTATTAATTACTTAATATATTAATTTTATTTTTTATTAATTAAATTATTATATATTATATAATTATATAATATATATTATATAATTATACATAATTATATATAATATATTATATATAATATATTAGATATATATCTATATATAGATATATAATATAATATATATTAAATTATTATTAATTAAATTACATATTAATTTTATTTTTAAATATTTATTAATATAAAAAGGACACCCAGAAATACTAAAAAAATTCTACCCATGGTAGAATTTAAAAAATCATCTGAAAAATGGGATGAGTTTTATAACTATGGCATGAAGCCCAGAAACCATTTTTAAATGTTGAAGACTTTGACTACAAAAAAAATTTTAAATATTTTAATTTTAAAAATCACTTTTAAAAAAGCAAAGGAGGGGGAAAAAATTGCAACTGGTATCACACAAAAATTTCAAATTTTCTCAAAACAGGATCACTTCCTATAAATAAGGAAATGACAAAAAAAAGTAGAAAAATTAGAAAAATTGTGAATAGATATCGTTCCAATTTTAGTATATGTGCTGCCGATGCGAGCACAAAATTGTGAATAGATATCATATTGATTTAAAGAATTCTTAAATAGGGACGCCAGGGTGGCTCAGTCCATTAAGCGTCTGCCTTCAGCTCAGGCTGTATCCCAGGGTCGGGGGACTAAGCACTGCATGGAGGCTAGCATCAAGCAGCCTCCCTCCACCCCTGCTTCTCCCTCAGCCCTCCACACCTGCTCCCCTCCACCCCAGCTTGTATGCACGCTCTCTCTCTCTCTCAAATGAGTAAATAAAAATCTTTTTTAAAAAATGATTCTTAAATACATGAAAATACGCTCAATAGCATTCAAAGAATACAATTCAGCTGACAATGACACTTTATTACTTACCTTTATCAATGGAAAGCATTAAAAAAAAAAAAAAAGATGCCACACTGACTGAAAGGGCAGGTATAAGATATCAGACAAACTCATACACTGCTATTAGAAGCCTAAATTGTAATGGCTTCCATGAAGAATGTTTATCAGTTATCTACTGCTGCTTAACAAATTGCCCTAAAACCCAGAGGTTTAGAACAACAATAAACATTTATTTTGTCTGACAACTTCTCTGGGAGCAGTTTAGACTGGGAAGTTCTGGCGCAGGGTCCCTTGTGAGGCGGCAGCCAGTATGTTAGTCAGGGCTGCAGTCATTTCAAGGATGGATTAGGTAGGGCTGGGTGATCTACTCCTACAGGGATTCGCACAGCTGGCCAGCAAGTTGGTGCTGGTTGTTGGTGGGAATCCTCAGATCCTCCATATGCAAGCCCCTCCCTGGGACACCTGAGGGTTCTCATGACATGGCAACTAGAGTCCCCTAGAGCCAGAGATTTAAATAAAAAAAAAAGGTAGGGCGGTAACTGCTATGTCTTCTATGCCTCAGCCTCTGTAGTCACATATCATTTCCCTAATATCCTATTGGTCACATGAGTCAGCACTGTTCACTGTGGGAGGGGGCTACAGAGGAGCATCTATTTCTGAGAAAAAGATCACTGGGGATCATTTTGGAGACTGGCTGCCACAGGAAACAAGTTGAAAAATACTCTTCAAAATGCAAATTTCAAATCAATTCTGAAACCAAAGTCCCGCTTCTAGTTATCCTTCAGATATGCACTCTGATGTACAAAAGGATATATTCATCTCAGCACGCTTTAGCAGTCACAGAAAAGTGAAATAACCTAAATGTTTATCAAGAGGAATCTTATTAAATAAATTATAATGCATCCATACAAGGTGATATACATGTATCTTAAAGGAATTGTAGGCCATGGATAGGATCCACAAAAAGGAAGGGGGGGAAAAAGTGGTGATTGGGATGACCAGAGAGGGAAATTTATTTTTCAATGAGTCCTCTTTTTTATCTTTAGTATTTTATAACCAAGGACAAGAAATATCTACTTTGAAAAAGTCGGGGGGGGGGGAATACATAACTGTTACAATTTCTATAAAACTAATTCCCCAAACAAATGTGAGTTGGGCTCTGCCAAGCCTTCATGGATTTTTATTTTGTCTTTTTGTGATATATTAATCAATTTGCTACCACCATCATCTTTGTTTGGACTTTCAACCCAGTTCTTCTTTGGGATTTCAACTTGAGTGTACTGATTACCTGGCTTATATTGTATCCCCCAACACTCATAAGCACAATATTAAACACAGAGAAAGTAGTCAGTACATATCTGCTTAAATCAGGGTTTCACTAACATTTTAGGCCAGATAATTCTTTGTTAGAAGGGGCTGCGTTGTACACTGTAGGATGTTTTAGCAGCATCGCTGGCCTCCATCTACCAGATGCCAGCAGCACCCTCTAAATTATGACCAAAATGTCTCTGAACATTGCCAAATGGTCCCTGAAAGGAAAGAATCATCCCCAGTTGAGAGCCATTTGGTTTAAATAATGACATATCCAATCTTGAGGTGTAGTTACAGAATTTAAAAACAGATTTTAAAGCAATATTTAGTATATATATTTCTACTACAATATAAAAATTTGATATAAAAGAAATATAATACCTTATATAATATACACTAAACAAAGACTAATTTTTTTAAGTTTTTTTTTTAAGATTTTATTTATTTATTTGACAGAGAGAGATCACAAGTAGGCATAGAGACAGGCAGACAGAGAGGGGGGAAGTAGGCTCCCCGCTGATCAGAAGCTGATGCGGGCCTTGATCCTAGGACCCTGAGATCATGACCTGAGCCAAAGGCAGAGGCTTAACCCACTGAGCCATCCAGGTGCCCCAAAGACTAATATTTAATACTTTTGTCAATATTCATTTATTATTCTTAATTATTCCTTATGTTATATCGAGAATTGACCTTGCATAGGAAAGTAAAGAATTCAGAACTCCTCATTTAGTGAAGCAGTATGATTTGCAAAGTGATGAATGATGGCCTATAATGTGAAACACATCATTTTCCTTTCCCTTTCTTCTAGATGACTAAATGATAGAAAAAATTGATTATCAGTATACCAAGGGTATGATTTGGAGTAAATATTCCATTCTTTGATACAGATCACTTCATCAAATAGGGATTAAACTATATAAAGATTAATTATTCTAACCAAAGACTTAGTTCTGGATGATTTCTTTTAATTGATAACCAATGGTTTACAAACTAGAAATTATCATCTGTGAAATTGGATAAAGAGCCTCACAGTGAGAATGACAGACAGAGTAACACTGAGGATATCTAAGATAAATCGTTGTCATCTTACAAACAGCATTATTGGGGATAAAAGGCCTCCATAATACATGAGTAAAGGAATTGCCAAATCTTTTCCTATCTTTAAGATTATCATTTTGTCACTGAAAGTATCTGTGGCATTAAGAACATTTCCCATCTCTTCTACTCAACTTATTTTCCACCTTTTGTGTTGATTCTACCAAAAGGAGAAAAAAGAAAAGAAGAAAGGGGTGCCTGGGTGGTTCAGTTGCTTAAGCCCAACTTAGAAAAAGGAAGGGCGCCTGGGTGGCTCACTTGGTTGAGCAACTGCCTTCAGTTCAGGTCATGATCCTGGGGGGGGTCCCTGCTGTGCAGGGAGTCTGCTTCTCCCTCTGACCCTCCCCCTTCTCATACTATCTCTCTCTCTCCCTCTCTCAAATAAATAAATAAAATCTTAAAAAAAAAAAAAAAGGAAGAAGGGAAGGGACAGGAGAAAGGGAGCAAAAGAATGGAAGGAGATTTTTCTGTGATAGGATAAAATTGTTACAAATCTCTAGTCTGCAAGATAAAATTAAACTAGTGGCTTAATTTTGTATTTTCTTTTCCTTTAATTCCATGAAAACTTAGCCAACATCTATAAAGACCATTTTTGGAAAATACTTAAGAAATTTAGTTCTCTAAAGCTTTTATTTCCATACCGTAGTTTTAAATCTAAAGGTATTTTCAGCTTTTCAAATTTTTTTCTCAAAATAATATGACTAGAGCACAAAATATGAACAACAGGTACTGTTTTTAATTCTGACTCCATCTTATTTATACCATCACTGAATAACAGTCCTTCTAGTTAAAACAAAATATAAGCAAAGATTAAGATTTCTGGTCATTTGTTATTTTATATGAACACAGAAAATAATTACAGCATATGTTTATATATTATTTATTTATTTAAAAGGCTATCAATTTTGCATCTTGACTGTTCATAGAGCAAGAAAAAGGCACTATAGAATCATCCTGTCAATGTAGGCCATTTGTATAGTAACTAGAAATTTACACAGAATCCACAATTCGGTAGTATGAAAGGTCATTTATCAAGCTTTAAAGACAAAATAATTAATCAGGAAGGAATATGCTTCGTGTGCTTTCAGGTAGAAATATCACATCTTCTTTGCAAGATGAATAGTATTTCACAGTAAATAATAATGTCTAAAACATGATTAACCTCAGAAAAATTGATCTTAGAACCTTGACAGAATATAATGTTTATATTGATGAAGCTAAGTCTGAAGTTTATCTAGTAATTTCCATTCATTGTTTTAAGAAAAAAACTGACATAGAAGATTATTCATTGGCTCTTCAAAGACAAATACTCTCAGTATGATAAACATTCATCCATTTTCTGTTATAATTTCTAATAATTTGAGCTAAATGAAATAAATTAATAAAATAGAAATTGCAATTTCGCAGAGTTCCACCTAAATGTATAAGCAAGAAAACTAAGGAATTGAAGAGAAAGAAATAAAATGTAAAGAAGAAAGCTTGTTTAGTAAAGTCAGACAATACTCTAATTGTGTCATAATCAAATTATTCTAAAAACAACTGAGGAAAATCACAAAAAATTTAGCACCCAAATGGCTCTTACACTTTGAAAAATTTACATAAAACATTATGAAGTTTAAACAACCAATGCACATATGACATGTAAATTTTATACTTTGACTTTGTGTTATAATCAGGTGTCTAATGGACAAGAGATTAATAAAACATTCTACTCAACACTGAATAGTTAAGCATAATGAGTGGATAATTCTGATTATAATTTATAGAAATTAACAATGCATTTGCAAGAAAAGAGATACTTTATTTTTCTCTAAGAGTTGACAATGGCAGGGCTTTCTCACCCTTTTTGGACTTAAATTGTAAAATCATTTTGTAGGGACTGCAGATGGTCTATGAAACCTTACACCTGAAACTGCTCTAAGTGAAAACCCAAGGAGCAATTCGGCATAAGTTATTAACAATGTGAATGTTTATCATATATTCTAAGGAATGAATCAACTACATAACTGATGGAGTTTGAGGGTCAACTATTTATAGTAATTTAGAATATTGATACTGATCTGAGAACAAAAATGATAAAAACACTATTGATCTCAGCTTCAGTTTGGTAACATAAAATAGGTAGAATGTCAAAACCAAGTGAAATGTAATGAGGCAATTTGGCAAATATTGTTTAGATTAAGATATTTATAGCTCAGAACTAAAATATTCAAAGCCCTTGGTATAGGGTATAAGACGTTATTGCTAATAAGCCTTACATAGAGTCACATTAATCCTCAAATAGGACTGGCTGTGGTATGAGCCAGTCCTACTGCTGAATAGATTATCCTTTCTTTGACCCCTTAATTTGTTCAGAGTGTTACTGTGTTTTATCAGTGCTCACCACTTTGGAGGATCAAATGTATTTTATTAAAGGAACTTGATCATAATTTTTTTATGGGTCAAGGAGGAAGAAACAAACAGCTCCCCTTCTAGCATGCACACTACAGCAAAATAAAAAATACTACATGGCAGAGAACATTAGATCGCTGGTACAGATTTTAAAACATGAATGCAAAGTCTCTCCAGTATCCAGTATTATGACACATGTAGTTTGCTCGTTTTATGAATTTGACTTCCTCAAAAAATAATGTCGCATAGTAGAAAAACTGTTATCCAGTATTCTGACTGGTACAGACCCTATGTGAATTAACTAAGAAATTTTAAAAAACAAAAGAGAAAAAGCATCTTTCTACATTGTTTCTGGTAGACAGATATGACTGAAGAATGTGAGGGTGTTGGCTAAGCCCATGGTTTTCTTCTCTCATCACTACACATTCTCTTCCCCTTGTCCACACAGATGTAGCCCTCGCCAATCTGTTTCTTCTAGGCACCCTGAATTCTTCCAGGCTACATGTATTTGGTTTATGGGTAGGCATTTTATCTGAGCTTGTCAAATAAGAAATTTCTTTCCTGAAAACTTGGATTTAGACTCAGTGGCAACAGTTAGAGTCTTAATATATATACAAAATACACATATATACATGTATGTGTGTACATGTATGCATGTATGCATATACTTTTTTTTCACTAAAAATCGATCTGTAACTAGTGCTGGATTGTTCATTGGGCATTATAGTCTAAGTGATTTCATCAAGGTCCATGTACTAAACACCATCTACAGTTGAAAAGAACTGTGTTAGTTATGTATTGATGCATAACAAATTACCACAAATTTAGCAGCTTAGCAGTTTCTGTGTGTCAGCAGTTTATGTGTAGCTTAGCTGAGTCTTTTGCTTAGCGTCTCACAAGCCTTCAGTCAACATGTCTTCCAGGCTGGCTGTATTCTCAGCTATGTTCTTGAGCTATAACTCAACTAGTAAAGTATCTACTTCTAAAAAACTCTTCCAGGTTTTTGGCAGAATTTCTGTGCAGTTCTCGATCTTAGGGCCCAGCTTCTTACTGGTTGTTGGAGACAGGCTGCCCTCAGGTCCCAAAGGTCACCTTCAGTTGCCTGCCATGTGTCCCTTATCTGTGTGGAGTTCACAACACGACTTTGCTTATTCAAGGCCAGCAAGAGAATCTCTTCAGGCTGCTAAGATACTTATATACCTTAAACATGGGAGTGACATTCCATCACCCTTGTCATAGCGTATATATCATAAGTAAGTCATAGGTTTATAGGTTCTGCCTATAGTCCAGACGAAGGGATTTGGGGAGCCTAACTCATCAAAGGCCTGCCTAGTGTAGGTTTGCCGTTACAACCTAATGAAAATAGCTTTATTTGATCTCTCTCCTAGGCTCCAGACTACCCTACGTCTCTACTTGATGTTGAATATAGGCATGCCAAAATGAAAGTGTTAAAAAATTTGGTCTTATCCCATATGTAACCCCCAGCCAAACCTGTTTCTTCATTTCAATTGATGATACCACATTTTATACTTTTCTCAGGGCAAAATCATCGGAGTCATTATGATTTACCTCCACAGCCACCTACTATATTCAATCCATCAGTAAATGTAGTTGGCTCAACCTTCAAATCCCAAATATAACCACGTATCATATATCACATGTACTATTCGCTACCCTAGCCATGAAAAGTCTTCCTGTAAGGCTCCCAGCTCTGGTTCCCTATAATTGATTCCTGGCACAGAAAACAGTTATATTTAAAATAAGAATAAGAGAGAGCAAAAGAGGGAAAAACATGAAACGGAAAGATGAGGTAGAAGATAGAGAAGAGCACAAGAAGAAGAGGAATGTGAAGGAGAAGAGAGAAAATTGAGCATGAGGTGTATGTGAGAAAAAGGAGAAAGAAGAAAGGAGAGTTGGGGGCTGAGAAGAAGTCTAGACAACTAGAGAGAGACTTGAGAGAGAACAAGATAAAGACACAATGGAGTTAACCTTCTTTCTTTACTACCATCCACAAATGATCTATCACTAAATTCTATCCATTCAACTTCATCATATACCTGAAATCTGTCCATTTATTATCACCTCCACCACCACTACTCTAATACAAGCTATTATCTCTTGCCTGGACTACTTTGAAAGCTTCCTAACTGGACAACCTACTTCTGTTCTTGCTGAATCCCACAATCCATTTGTCACATAGCAAGCATAGCAATTCTTTTAAAATGTAAACGTGTGCTATCATTTCCCTACCTACTCTCCTATGGCTTCCCATTATACTGAGCAAATAATAACAATTCTTGATGAGCTGAACCCAGGCTAGTTCTCTGACCTTCATTCTGATTATGGTCCCCTTTGCTCATTCTTCTTCAGGTGCATTGGTCAACCCCAGGCAGGAATATGCCTCTTACTCTCCTACATCAGAACCATTGCTATTCCTCTGTGAGATGTTCTTCCTACACGTAGCTGGCTCCCTCCCTTTAATCAGCTTCCTGCTGGAACACCAACCTTTCAGAAAGACCTACATAAAACATCACCCCTTTATCTTCTTTTACTTTTTTTTTTAAGATTTTATTTATTTATTTGACAGCGAGATCACAACTAGGCAGAGAGGCAGGCAGAGTGAGAGGGGAGAAGAAGGCTCACCGCTGAGCAGAGAGCCCGATGTGGGGCTCGACCCCAGGACCTTAAGATCATGACCTGAGCTGAAGGAAGAGGCTTCAATCTACTAAGCCACCCAGGCGCCCCTCTTCTTTTACTTTAATTTATATTTCTCCATTGCACTTACCAGCACTTGACATTTTAGTATATTGATCCATATTGGTTTTTTATCAGTGTTCTCCCACTTCCCCACAGGTATGCCCCCTGAAGACAAGGACTTGTTTTGTTTACTTTTGTATTTCTATTATCTAGAACAGTGACTAACATATAAAAGGTATTCAGTACTATTTAATGAATGAATACAAGGCAACAGTGAATCTAGACTTATTCTTAAACCTCTGCCTGTTCGTTAGCATGAGAAAATATAAGCTAAATGTCCCTACTATCCAACTTAATTTAAACTGAGACTGACTGAATACCTTCAAAAGTCCCTTTAAGGGGCACCTGGGTGGCTCAGTGGGTTAAAGCCTCTGCCTCTGGCTCAGGGTCCTGGGATGGAGTCCCGCATCTGGCTCTGAGCAGAGAGCCCGCTTCCTCCTCTCTCTCTACCTGCCTCTCTGCCTACTTGTGATCTCTGTCTGTCAAATAAATAAATAAAATCTTAAAAAAAAAAAAACTTCATTAAAAAAAAAATTTCCCTTTAAGTTATAGTTGATCATTTGGACAACATAATAGATCTTTTAAATGACTGTCTCTATCTCCCCCTCTCTCTCTAAAATGGTGAGTAGGGACATGGATGACTAGGGAATGAGGCTCCTTGTGGCAATAAGAGACATGTAACTCTTAGGTAATAAATTTATTATGTCTTTTGTCTAGAATATTTTCTTCAATTATCCCCTCTTGTTTGATGTTTGCTTTTCATGCTACCTATATTTGACTTGTTTTTGTTACAGAAAGTATCAAAATTATAAATATTTTTATTTGTATAGAAAATAAGCTATTTTCTTGATATTTTAGAATTTCTGGTCATAAGTGGTTGTATGTTGCATACTCTTTGTCTTAAAATATTCAATAGAAACTTGATATTAATTTCTGATATTAAAAAAGCATGTGCTTGAATTGAATATGATCAAAGACACTGATTCCATAGAAACCGTTCCTTATACTTTTACTTGTGAATGTCTAAACTTGTTTAAGAAAAAGAAAAGGAGTCAGCCTGTATTTTGAAGATTATCAGCTGATGAATAGTACTGTTTGAATTTTCTTAAAAAAATGGATACGATAGTATATTAGATCATAAAACCTGTTTTATAATCAAAAGCATACAGAAAATTCTGTTCTGACCAGCACTGCCTGCCTAAGTAAATGGTTTTATTTCTAATATAATGAAAAGTGTTCTTGAGAAAAAATAATTTATCCTTTGAAGATAAGCTTTCTCCCATATATATTACAAAAACAAACGAACAAACAAATCCACTTTGCTTTAATGAATCAGAGCTGCATGACGTATATTGACTCAGAAACAAGGAATTAGGTTGTTACAGTCTATACCATATTTGCTTAGATGGTGTTTTGAGAACCAACTCAAACCCTATCTTCTCCTTCATAACAGCCAGCAAAGCTATAAAGATAGGGGCTCTACAGCAACTAAATCTTGGCCCAGGAAACAGAATCCCTGCAAGACCCTAAGGGCAATTGGTGCCATTTCCATGTTTTTGCCTTGTTTCCACTACATCTAATAAATGAATTTTTGTACTTTCCTTCTAAGTGGTGCTAACAAGTTCTTAATTCACACAAACAATGTTGTTGACCTAAAAAGAATTAGAATAGACCTTCTATAATTCACTGCTACAAGTTGCCCACAGCAGATAAATACATAAAAGTCATACAGGAACCATGAGAGGTTTTAAAGAGTAGGGGAGGAAAGAAGGTGAGAGAGCAAAATGTGATTCAAGAGATGGAATTCAGAGGACATGCCTTGGTTTCCAAAGCTACAAAACAGTTGTGATAGCTTTTAAGATTTTAGCAAAACAAACAGAAAGACTTTGGCAAAATAAAGAAACTAGCATAATAGCAGAGACTATAAAGATCATTTGTTTAAGACAGCTGGCACTGAAGAACAAAGACCACCTAAAATAATAATTCTATTTTTTGCCAATGTCTAAGATAATGTACTAAAAGTATGTATGAGGGACGCCTGGGTGGCTCAGTTGGTTAAGCAGCTGCCTTCGGCTCAGGTCATGATCCCAGCGTCCTGGGATCGAGTCCCACATCGGGCTCCTTGTTCAGCGGGGAGCCTGCTTCTCCCTCTGACTCTGCCTGCCACTCTGTCTGCCTGTGCTCGCTCTCTCCCTCTCTCTCTCTGATAAATAAATAAAATCTTTAAAATAAAATAAAATAAAATAAAATTATGTATGAGTTCTTCACCTTTTTTCTTATCAATGCCTAAAGTTGTCAGCAAGAACTTCTGAAATGGTGTTTGAAATTGTGTTTATTACTTGACAGTAACTGAATTCCAGAATAAGTCATCACTTCCCACATAATTCTGTTGTGTAAGGCTGAATTTAAAACAAGTTATATTACAAATAGTCTCCCTTAGCATGGATGCACTAAACTTTCTGGTATATAAAAAATTAAAAATAAAGAGTCAGTAACTCTTAAAATAAATATTTTAAGTGACTAATGACCCTAGCATATGATTTTCTACCAAATCTATTCATCATTCATTATCTTATTAAGCAAGCCAGTTCTTTAATAATTTGGAACTTTAATTTTCTTTTAATTCTGGGTTTTTAGCAGATTTACCACAACCTTCAAGTATTCAGTTTGGCAGAGAATTCATTAGGCCAGGTCCCATAAATATCAGTTACATGTACGTATCCACATATCAGACACAAAGATATCTCAGATTCTTGATTTTACAATAGACACCTCCTACGTATACCACAAACAGCCAGGAATTCAGCTCCTATATAGAGTTTTTCCACATTGATCTGAACAGATAATTCCAGATAAATAAGGACTTTAAAAGCAGAGGAAAAAGCCAAAAAAATGTAGAAAAATATATTTCTTTAACATATATTTCACTTGAAATGCATGAATTTAAGAAGTTCTAGCAGTTCTCCAAATGACAATGTTTTCTAATATCAGAAAGAAATTTTATATATAAATTACATATAAATGCATGCATTATATTTCTAAAAATTTAAAGTAGTATTCTTAAATACAACTGTATATATCTTTAGCTTACCAGTTTCTTTTTTTCAGGTTACAAAGAATTCTTTGAGGTATAATTCACCTTCAGATAAAAAATATGGCATACTAGTTGCATACTTAATTATTCTTCAATTTCAGCTTATGTTTTTAATATTGAATAGTAACTCCTAATCTTTTTTTTTAAGGTTTTATTTATTTATTTGACAGACAGAGATCACAAGTAGGCAGAGGTAGGCAGAGAGAGAGGGAAGCAGACTCCCTGCTGAGCTAAGCCCAATGCAGGGCTCAATCCCAGGACTCTGGGATCATGACCTGAGCTGAAGGCAGAGGCTTTAACTCACTGAGCCACCCAGGCACCCCTATAACTCCTAATCTAAGGAGAGAATGAGTTAACTAAGATGTTATACTGATAGGTACATAACTATCTAACATAATTTACATTTTTAGGTTAGGAAACCAAACTCCATTCCACAGTCAAATAGTTATAAAGAAAATCCAAGTTATATAATAATACATGATTAGAAATTATCATGTGAAAACTATCAATGTGCTGACTTGACAACTTTTATGTGGTCTCCTCCAGCTTAATGTACATATAAATCATTTAAAAGAATGTGTCAAAACACATTCTGACTCTGTGGTTTAGAGGTAGTCTGAGATTCTAACAAATTCCGTAATGCTGATGCTTATAGACCATGGAACACGTTAAGTAAGCAAGGGAAGATTTTTGGAAACTCCTTACACACAGTATTTTAAATATTATAAATATTATCCTTTTATAAGCCATGCTAACCTCCTAAATATTAATCTAAATTAGCATGTGTATTAGACACAAGCTGAGGTGACTATCCAACTCACCTGGATGCTTCCAGTGGCTTTAGTACTAGTATCATTTCCAGTTGACTTCCACTTCCATCAATATCAAAGGATATTGATCCAGTTAGAAACATTTGATCCATGAAGGCAGTAAGATTCTTTCTGGATGACTGTTAAAGCTTAGTCACGATAATGGAAGCCCCTCAAAACAAAAATAAATCTCAGGTTCCTGATACTGAGGTCCTTGCAGCTGCCTTTCTGAAGTTTGGTTGATCAATTCAATTTAATTCAAGTTAACTTCAATAGCTACCGAATAAGTCCTTCTCTTAATTTAAGTTAGTCAAAGCTGACATGTGTCTCTTGCAACCCTACAAACCCCAATAACACAATTTATCAGAGTAAGAATCAAAATAATAATTATTATGAACATCCCCTCTACTGAATACCATAAAATAGAAGTGCCAAAGTGCTATTCTATAGAATAGCCACTAGGTGTGCGTGACTATTTAAATAAATTAAAATTAAAGAAAATTTAAAATTCAATTCCACTATCACACTAGTCACATTTTAGGTTTTCTATACCTATTTATGACTAATGGCTATTGTATTAGTGCAGATAAAGGATTTTACATCACTGCAGAAAGTTCTATATGAAAGCACTATCCAGAGACTGGCATCAAATAAATTAACTGGGGTTTGTGAGTTAAGTCTGGAAAAAGATGATTTAAACATGTTAAGAAATCCTTCCATTGACCATCATACAAATAACAAATTCATAAACTATTATCTCAACTCTAATTTCTCTTTTCAGAAGGAAACTCCACAAACTGTTCACTCCTCTGGGAATGCTATAATATTCTTGACCCTATTTCTATGACTTTGGTAAGCATCCTTATCTAATCCTTAGGGTCATTAGTAAACCATACAGAGTTACTATCTAATAAAACAAATTTTCATTAACATAATAAAAATGAAATCTAAACTGGAAATTATAAATGAAAAAAAGAAAAAGCACTGAAGTATTGGATTACAAATACTCAATTCATTATGCATATTCATATCATGTAAAATATGCTAAAATATTCACATAAGCAAAATATCCTAAATTGAGAACATTCTCAAATAATTTTTTTAAAAAAGATTTTGTTTATTTGACAGAGAGAGAGAGACACAGTGGGAGAAGGATCACAAGCAGGGAAAGTGGGAGAGGGAGAAGCAAACTTCCCACCAAGCAGGAAGCCCAATGTAGGCCTTGATCCCAGAACCCTGGGACCATGACCTGAGCCGAAGGCAGAAGCCTAACAATTGAGCCACCCAGACACCCCCATCCTTAAAGAATTTAAAACAAATCAGCCTCATAGATTCACTGCAGACCGATGAGGAGGGGTTCATTTACTTTCTATTGGTTGGGCAATGATGACTTTCACTGACAGTACAAGATACCACCTTGGTATTTTATTTTACCTAACTCTAAAGTCATATGTCATCATTCACCTCTACATTACACAGCTGAAGTGAAAAATTACATTCATAATGTTAGAGATTAAATATTTATCCTACCATCCCCCTAATACGCACACACTCATTAAGGTGTAACATCAACCTTACAGAGGGAAGATGGGTTACATGCATACATGGATACATATACCCATGAAACTGGATTCAGACATTTTTTGTTTAAATCTTCAGCCCTGTGCCTTCCAGTCATTGTTTTCTCCCTATATGAGAAGTGATAAGCCTGAAAGTGGCCACTTTTTTTGTTTGTTTGTTTTTCTCTTTTTCAAACTATACTGAATCTAAGAGGCAATGATTCTAAAAAATCCCCTTATTAATAAAATAACCAAATTATAGTTCTTTATCCATGTATAAAAATGTTTTTATAAGAAAACCCAGAATATTCTGAAGTAAACTTACTTTGAAGACAGCACTTAAAAGCAGATGTGTTCTCTTACAAATAAAGTAACTCCTTTTCTGTATGACCTTTTAAATGCAAGACAGTACCTATAATCTGAGTGTTAGGATGCAAACATATTGACCATTTAATAGATTTTTAAATAGACCATTTAATATCCACACCAAAGTGTGGGTAATACTTAGAACATAAAGAATTCTGACTCTGGAATTTAATTATTTAGGCTTTTGAATAATGCAGGAAAGTTTTTAGAGTATCGATGATCAATTAACTAGTTGATAAAAGCAGTATGCTAATGAGACTTTGGTTCCTGTATACATCAGTTAATTTCAGTGCTTTTAATATTTCTTAAATCTTAAAACTGTATTTTTGTGTGTTACATGTATAATATGTGTGTTTATGAGAGAGAAAAGGAGAGACTGAATACAAATGATCCCTATATTATGAAGAATTGCTATGAGTATATGTGTTACTCACATTAGATCAATATTATTATTTATTTGAAAATGACACTTAATCATATTGCTTGTTAATTAAGTTACAATGTCCTCTAAATCTGGAGTCTATTATGGTTTCCATTATATCAAAAGCAATTCTATAATTGATAAAATAATTTGGGGGGGGCTTCCCAGCAATTTACCAGTACTGATTCCAGGTATTAAATCAACCTATTCAACTGAATGTTGTCCAATTCCATATAATTGGCCTGTGCTCTCCTAACTCAAAAAACAACACTCACTAAACTGTAATACATCTGATTACCTTATATATCAAAAGGAACATGCATCTAAGTGATACAGTAGCTGTGGTGAAAGAAAATATTCTCTTCCCTGTTGGAGACCATTAGAAAACTAAAGCTGATAGATGAGTCAAATCCACGGGGGAAGCTCTAATAGAACAGTAAAACAATATGGACAGTGCTCCTCTGCAGAATTACATTCCTGTTAAATTCTCTCTAAAACTGTCCTCAATGACTCCTACACTTGGTCACATTAGAATACTTATAATGTGTGATAAATGGAAGTAAATCTGTTTCAAGTATGCTTGGTCATATTAAAAGATCTGATGCTTTGCCATTATTCAAGTGTTCCATTTCTCTCTTCAAATTTAAAACATACGTCATGATGTTACCATTAGCATTTCATGTTTATACTATTCTGCATTTTCCTAATAAAATTATTTATTACTCTCCATACTTTTGAGTTACCACTAATACAAATTTTATTTCAAGTTGATGTTAATATAAGTAAGGAAATATTTTTTAGCTGTACTATAATTACTACTGCTTATAACGTTTGCAAACATCCAAGGTAAGTCAGAGAAAGGACACCTTCAAGGCATTTCTATTGCAACAAAATATGAGTTTGGTTAATGTAACTTTTAAATTTTTTGATGGAAATTCACATGAATATAAACGTGAGTGCTTCAAGAGAATATTTCTGTTCAATCTACATAAACATCTTGATTTATAGTTGGTGAACTACCGAACAAGAAGATGAGGGTTTTTAGAGAGAAGAGGCTTGTGGGGTGGAAGTACATGGAGAGATGAGTAGAAAGCCAAGAAATTTAATTTATAATTACATGAATAAATAAATATATAAATAAATAGCCATTGTATGAATCCTTAACCTTAAAATCTAGGTTTTGTAATAAGCACTTTCCCACTGGGAGGTGGAGGAAACAAAGGAGAAACAATGTTTAACAGATGTTGGGTATTCCCAATAAGAAGAGGAGGATCTCCTTTTCGCTGCCTCTATGGAATGGTGCTATCCATCAATATAGCACTACAGTCAGGCCATGTGGTTCACTTTAATTAGTGTCCTCCTAACTGGCTATTAATTACCATGTTGTTATATAATAAGTCTCATTATCATTCCATAGTTTATGGTTGCTTCCTTCCTTTCTTCCTTTTTTAGACAATGCTTCATGAGTCATATGAAGGAGTTCCAGTGCTTACAAGAGCTCAGAGCAGTAACGTGTTTTTGTTGGGGTCAAAGTATTGATAACTGGCAGGGAGGGAGTAGACAATAAATGAACCAACACAAATGAGGATCATAAGTAATAATGAGTGACTACTAATGATGAGTGGAGCTGGCTGGTTAGTTTTCCATATCTCAGGCTTTAGCATCATTTAACAATAAAATATACCTGGTTCAAATTATAGTAAGAAATATTCCTCTCTTTGATAAGCATTTATTCATACAACAACTATTTATTGTTCACCTATGATACTTGTGGAAATGTGGTCTGGGATAAAATTACTTTTCAAACTTCCCGATAAATGTGAATTTTAGTTCCCCTGCCTTTTTCACTTACACAAAAGATAGGTATTTTCTGATTTCACCCCCACGAAATACTTTCAAAATGTGAATGAAACACTGTAATTTAAGAAAAACATCCACATAACTTAAAAACACATGAAGAAATCTTGAATTCAAACAGTGTAACTTGGAAAGCAGCCTTGTATACTTACAAGGCTTATACTTTTGTTTGGAAACAACACATGGTCTGCCCATTGCTACACCTAAGAGATGTCTATGTACTTATACATCTTATTAACAATTTCATAGATCTACAACCACATGGCGATCAAAAATTTCCTAAGGTATTTTGCCAAAATGAAATTAATTTTACTCTTATGTGAGAAAATACTAATTTGGGGTATAGCTGAAAGTATTATTTCTCACCTAGGTTCTACGTGAGGTATCAATACAGAAAACAGGTCAGTGGAACTTTGGAGTGCTTTGTGCCAAGAGGGAAAAAAATAATCTTATATAATATCAATTATATAATTAAGTATGCAGGCCATTATTATAAACCATATCATCTATTGGCACCTAGGTCTTAATATTTTAAAAGAAATCCTTCAGGTTATTTTTTCTACACTACACTAAAGCCATTTGTTTTCAGATAATTGTGGACAAAAATTTTGAGGTTCAGTCATCTATATGTTCAGAATTATCTATAGGTAATTGATATCTGCATAAAATAATTTAGAATTAAGAATCCACGGGTTATTTTTAATCCACAAAAGTATCATCCTTAATATATTTCTGCTCTTTTCAGCTACATTCTTTCATTCAAAATCAGTAGAATTCTGTACCTCACTTATGATAACTAAACCACTGTGCAGTTACTCAGAGAACAAGAACATCCATAAAAGAAGAGAGTTACAACATATTTTCCCTAAAAAGAAAAATAAGCTGTATCTAGAAATACAAAACTGGCACTAAGCACTTTATTAAAAAAAAGAAAGAAAGAAAAATATCAACCTTCACAAAAATTATAACCAATAAAAACAATGCTGAAAACAGATTTTGGAGACTTAGACTAAGAATTTTAAAAATATATAAGCCAATAGGGAACACAAGCTTTGAGAAACACAGCAGAATATTTAACATACTTGGAAATCACAAGACACGAATCCAGACTTGATTAAAAAGGTGACATTCTGACAAAGAACAGAGTGAATTTTATTGCAATTTCTCAGTGAAAAAGGAATATGGAAATTCATTGTCTATTGCACATAATTGTGTTCCCAGTTGATTGCATACTAAATTTTATATAAGTTCTCATTCTATAGTGAGTTCAGTTCAGTGATTCTAAACAGAAACATAAAGTGTTCATAGAATCCTAATAAAAGAATCCTCCCAGGCACATTTGCAACAATGACCTCTATGTAATTAGCCAACTTCTGGTGCCAGGAGTACAAGAAAACAAGTAAGAACATTCTCACAGATGATTGTTTTTAACAAGGCTTATTTTCGTTTGGGTGTTCTCCTCACTACATACGCATGCCTGATCTCTCACCAAACTAAACCTTATAAGAATGTCAAGGTTAGAAGCGAAGCAAGGTTCTGTAATTTTCCATTAGTCATCAGGTAGTAGATTTAAACAGCAGATTGTGTCATTCAATTGGTTTACTTGGCTGGTGCCAAAGTCTATTCAAATGTTCCCTGCCTGTTATTTACTTTTGTATTTGTGACTCAAAGTATTGCTGCCAAGAATTCTATGACCTCTCCAAAATATTTTAATACAAATGGGTTCGAAATGTCATCAAGACAATTATATTAAGGAAAGTGTTCAAGTAAATCCACAAGCAAAGCGGGTGGGTGGGCTTCCATGTAGATCATTAATTCTTAAGAATGAGGATAATAAAAGTAAGGCACTGATGATACACTATGTATTTAACATTAGTTGGAAAATAATGATTAAGCAGTAAAAACATAAAACTGTGATTGGAAGGTGATGAGCACATTCCAAGCAGAAAACAGAGCAGATATGAAACCACAGGGCAGAAAGAATAAGAAGACAAGAAAGGCAAGAGAGCAAGGACTGCAGAGTCCTGGCAGTGTTTGTACTTGGATTTTTTTGCAGAAGCTGTCCGTATCCTGTTAAATAGCCATCACAGTCCACGGTCAAGCTGATATGCCCAAGGTCAGATACTCAGGGGCGAAATTTTGCAACAAATGTGACCAGATGAATAAAAGGGCACACTTGTGTGGAATTAATCAGCCAGCTCAGCAGGACCCATTTCTCATTCCTTTTTTCTAGTATTTGACAACATTCTCTAACTCCTCTAGATTAGAGTGCAAATGGCATGTTGCTATTATCATCTGATATCAATTCCTTTAAGCCACTGTCAACTTTGCCTTTTGGTTTAGAAGATTCAATCCATATCTACTGTCTGTTTCAAAATTCTGAGTATCACGTATGTATCTCATATCTCATTGTAATCTCTTTGTCCAACCAAATCTTAAAAATAAATAAGAAAACTAACTATAAATATATAGTTATATAAATATATAAATATCTTTATATTTCATATAAATATGAAAGAGAATTTAAGTTATAGAGTAAACAATGATTTTTATGACATTACTATATATTGAATTTAAAAGTTTCATCCAAATTATTTATGATCAGATCAGCCCTGTGTATAGGAGAAATTGCATCTATTCAAATACAGTCGAAGCATCAAATCCCATTTATTATTCACCCTATTATTCCCATTATTTTAATGTACTTTTTATAAAATTAATTTTATAAAATTAATTTATTTCAAGATTATGCAACGCTAACATTTATTTCAAAACCAACATATGGTTCCTCTATTTCATGGAGTAGCATTGTGGAGACAGTACAGTGAATGATAAAAATACACAGACAAAAGAAGGAACTTGAAAGTTCACACAGGTACTAAAGGTCAGAAGAGGCAATAGGTTCAAAATTCAGGAAAACAGTTTGGGCAACAAAGAAAATGAAGCAAAAAGACCAGGGAACACAGGCCAGACGAAGGCAAACCTTCTGGAACAACAGGAATTTAGAGTCAAACTCTGAATATTAATGGGAATTATGGGATACCAACATCAAATAGGGCCTCAAACTAATGCACTTAGAGGGAACTTTGAGGGAAAAAATATGAAGTATTGCCTCAGAAATGAAAAGACAAGACAGGGGTGCATGGGTGGCTCAGTCCATTAAGCATCTGACTCTTGATTTCAGTCCATGATCTCAGGGTCATGAGATCAAGACCCACCTTGGGCTCTGCTTGAAGTCAGCTTAATATTCTCTTTCCCTCTCCCTCTGACCCTTGTCCCACTTGTGTTGTATAAACAAATAAATAAATAAAATCTTAGTGGGGGGAGAAAAAAGACAAAACAAATAGGAACCTCCAGGCTGGAAGAAGGAAAGAAGGCAAAATGTGCCTAATTGTTTGATTTTTTTAAAGCATAAATTTTAATTTTTTTATTGAAGTCTAATTTACATATGTTAAAAATGAAGATCCTAAGTGCTTCATTAAATATGCAGGGCAATCTTATGCAATCCTTTAACTATTCCCCACAACAATATAAAGAACATTTATATAATCTCAGAAAGTTCCTTTATGCCCCCTTTCCTGTCCATTTCTATCTCCACCTGAGGCAACCACTTTCAGATTTCTATAACCACATATTAATTTTGCCTTTTCTTAAAATTTATGTAAGTGAATCATTGTACGCATTTCTTTTTTCCATGTAGATTCTTTATAACAAATGTACTGATGGATATTGAGTGTAGGGTACATGGGAATTCTCTGGTACTGTCTTCTTACCAATTTAGGGCAGGGAAAGATTTATGAGAAGATATATTTACTAAATTACATATTAAGTATATTATTTATTAAAATATTTATGGGCAGGACTATAAAAGCATAATGATATATTGGTCGGTCCATATCAAAATTAAGTATTTCTTCTTACTAAGTACCCATCAAATAGGCAAGTTATAGACTGGGAAATAGAATTATCTGACAAAAGATTGTGAATATATAGAAACTCTCACAAATCAAGCATAAACAGACAAAACATCCAATTAAGAAATGGGCAAAAGAGGGGCGCTGGGTGGCTCAGTGGGTTAAAGCCTCTGCTTTCAGCTCAGGTCATGGTCTCAGGGTCCTGGGATCGAGCCCCGCATCGGGCTCTCTGCTCAGCAGGGAGCTTGCTTCCTTCTCTCTCTCTCTGCCTGCCTCTCTGCCTACTTGTGATCTCTGTCAAAAAAAATATATATATAATCTTTAAAAAAAAAAGAAATGGGCAAAAGACATGGCAGATATCTTGCAAGAGTATACAGAGTAATGGACAATTGGAAAATGAAAAGGTAATGAATACCATTAGTCATCAGGAAATGCAAATTAAAATTATAATGATACACTGCTGGCCATCCACTTAAAGGGCCAAAAACACAACCAAAAAAAACCTGAAAATGCCAAGTTCATCAATATTGGTTTATTAATTATAACAAAGTTTACATACTAATGTAAACTATTAATAAGACGTAGGGGTACATACAAACTCTCTATTGGTGAGCATGTGGAGCAACTGAAATGCTTGTAAGCTTGGGGCGCATGAGTGGCTCAGTTGGTTAAGTGTCTGCCTCTGGCCCAGGTCATGATCCAAGGGTTCCCTGGAATCGAGCCCCACATTGGGCTCCTCGCTCAGCAAGGTGTCTGTTTCTCCCTCTCCCTATGCCTATTGCTCCCCCTGCTTGTGCTGTCTCTCTCTCTCTCTCTGTCAAATAAATGAATAAATAAAATCTTTTAAAAAAATTGCTTTTAAGCTGTGGGGTATCTGAATGGCTCAGTTGATTGAGTGTCTGACTCTTGATTTGCCCTCAGGCCATCATCTCATGGGTCCTGGGATTGAGCTCTGTGTCAGGCTCTACACTCAGTAGGGAGTATGCTTGAAGATTCTTTCCCTCTGCTCCTTTCCACACTTGCATACTTGCACTCTTTCTAAAATAAATGGGCTCTTGTGTCCCTTTGATACACCACCTCGTTATAGGGTTCTATGACTTGTATGCATGTTTTGTTTATTTCCTTAAGCAATTTCTTATTTTCTGTATAATTCCTGATCCAATTCTAGAATAATCCATTTCTCCCAGGAGCTTTAGTTCCTTTTATTAAGTAATGGTATTAGAAATCAAGGTCTGACTACTAGGTGTGCTTGTTGCCACTGAGGTGTTATTGCTTCCATGCCCTCTCTACTGATAAGGAAAGGAAATCTATGTGTGTGTACTAACGTGTACATATACAAGAATCTGTAAACATTTCTGTTATAACTATCTGTATTAAGCTAAATATAAGTTTATACTGACATATCCAATTGTAACCCATATTGCCTTGATTATTGTAGCCTCTTCCCCTTATTCATTTGTAAATTCCCAATCCAGTATTGAAAACCCTGGCTCCACTTGTCTGCCATCCCATCATTTAATTGTTCAATTCCCACATATATGTATCCTATAATTGTATGATATCAGAAGTTCTGTATCTCCTCCTGCAACAATTTTATGAATGACAGTACAACGTCTATGTACATTTTCTTTTGCTTTGCTGACTGAAAGACTTAACTTCCAAAGCTACAGTTTATATTTTCCTGAAATATTTAAGTATTTTTTTCCTAAATGTTGAATTTAAATTGGCATAATTTAAAAAAATATATTCTTAGGTCACTTCAAAAATGTCATTCCATTTTCTAAGGCATTCATTGTTTTTGCTATAAAAGTCACTACTGACTCCCCCCCCCTTATCATTGTTCCCCTCTATTCAGTATGTGTCTTTTTCCTATAACTGGTATTAAATTTTTTTTATATGATTCTCTAGGTTTTCCCTGGATTCCAAGTACATGTGTGCTAGGTCATTTGATATTGTCATGCAGATATCAGACACTTTTTCCACCTGTCCTTTTTTTTTTTTTTCACTCCTTATATTTGGTTTGTATAATTTCTATTAACCTGTCTTAAGTTTATAGATTCTTTCCTCTGCTGCATCAAGTTTGCCAGAAATACCATCAAGTGGAATTTTTTGTCTGATATTTTACTTAGTCTATTTCTTGCATTTCCTTTTTTTTAACAGTTCCCAATGTGTCCACCTTCTCTACAGAGTCTGTACCATATTTATCATAGTGATTTTAAAGTCCCTTTCAAATAATTACAACAAATGGGAGACTTTTATATTTGCCTCTATTAGCAGTTTTCTCTTTAGACCCAGGCCCATATTTTCTTTTGTCTTCACGCATCTTGTAATTTTTACTGGATGCTAGATATTATTAAAAAAAAGAGAGAAGAGTAAATAATATTTGCTCTAAAAAATATCTTGCCACTTTTTCTATCAGCCTTCTTGTTTGGAAGTTTTAGTCTATTGAATCTCTAGAACTGCTGAGTCTAGACTTTGTTTAAGCTCTAACTAGACTCAATTCATTCCCTTAAAATGTTTTTGGGTTCTCAGCACTGGCCAAACTTTGTAGATTTTTGTACCTGATAACTCTGTTAGCTCAAATTTCAGCTTCCAACATGTCCAAGGGTTACTCCCTTTATCTCTCAGTCTTGCCATCTTTGTGTCTTAGTATAATTTTCTCCAACCTGTTGCCCTGCCCCCAGCTTCTAGAGGGTTACTGCAGTAGAGTTGATGAAGGCTGGAATCCCTAAAAGACTGCTCCCAGCAATCCTATCTCACTCCCCGCTTTTCACATACTTTTGAGCACTCCGACCTTTGGAACAAAGTCAGAGGGTGGGTACAGACTGACTCTGACTGGAGCTCCAGGAGATTGTTATCTTATCATTCCAACACACACTCAATCATTAAACATTTGGCTGACCTCCCTTCACCTCCGTTTCTGGTGCATTCATGTAGTATAAATGTACTTTACGTACCATAAACTGCTCTGTAAGAAATGAAAGCAGCTGTCACTTTCTTTTCTTTTCAGAGGTTGCTATTGCTTTTTGGATTAAGATTACTAGAGTTTGTGTCCTCAGGTCTTTGACAAGCTTTTTTTGTGTTTTGTTTTAAATGATTTTTAAAATCTTCTCTGGCTTGGGGAGGCTGGGTGGCTCAGTTGTTAAGCGTCTGGTTTTGGCTCAGGTCATGATCCCAGGGTTCTGGGATCAAGTCCTGCGTTGGGCTTGTTGCTTGGCCAGAAGCCTGCTTCTCCCTCTCCCGCTCCCTGTTTGTATTCCCCCTCTTGCTGTGTCTCTTTCTGCCAAATAGGTAAAGTCTTTAAAAAAACAAAACAAAAAAAGAAATCTAAACTAAAAATAAATCCTCTCTGGCTTGTGCTTGTAAAGTGGAGCAAAAGTTTCCTGTAACTTTTCAGAACTTCTCCTCAAGGATTTCTGGATCCAGTTCTCCACTTTGCCAACAGTGGTGATGTTCACTTACTAAAAAACCGAAAATACTTCCTTCTTTTCTCTCCTAACCATTCAATTTTACTGATTATTCTTCCTTGCATTTATGTTGTAGAAAGCTATTTGGTCCCCTGTGACTCATATCTGGCCTTGTTTCTTACTCCCCAAGTCTCTCACTCCAGTCATGTTTCCCTTCTCTTCTATCTATGCATACTTGAGTCTCCCTGTACTTTGAGAAAAAGTATGACCTTTGGTAGGAAATATATAAGTAGAACTTACCTTAAGCCTTTTAATTATTATTAAGCTCAATTCTTGGATTAGCACCTACCACAGATGTATTGCCCAGTCTTCCTAGATTCTTAACTTGCTTTATGTTGGCTTTCTCACTCTGTTTTTAAGGATTGCTTCTTCCTAAAACCTTTTGTCTCTTTATTACTAACCATCTTGTCTGTTCCAGCTGCATTCAGCTTTTGGACTTGACTAACTGCCCAGCTGAGCACATAAAACTTGCCATCATTCTCTGACTTCCTCTACAGCTGTGGCCACTAGAGAAAAAAAAAAAAAATTGTCATTTCCCCTTCCCTCCATCTACCAGAACTCCAACTTGAATAGTCCCAGTGTCTTTCAAATAACTTATTAGATTTGTTGTCTCATTTGGATTGATGTTCTGATCATTTGGTTTAATATATAACCTCAAAATATGTTATGAGAGATACTAAGATACCAAAACTATGAGAATACATTATTTGAATCTCAAATAATCTTCAATTTGGAAAACATATGGACATATATTTTTAGTACAGTGGGCTTTATCTCTTCCTTGATTACCAGTAGCTATTCCTAATTTAAGGACAAGCTTGGTCTATCAGCCATCTCATCAATCTCATTCCACCAGTTTGTCAGGAAATAGAATATATAAAACAAATCATTAAATTTCAAGTTATATAACTCTATTCCCCAGCTACATCACTGATTTTGTTTAAACTTAAGAACTCCTTTCTCGGGGTACCTGGGTGGCTCAGTGGGTTAAGCCTCTGCCTTCGGCTCAGGTCATGATCTCAGGGTCCTGGGCTCGAGCCCAGCATCGGGCTCTCTGCTCAGCAGGGAGCCTGCTTCCCCACCTACCCGGCTTCTGCCTGCCTCTGTGCCTATTTGTGATCTCTGTCAAATAAATAAATCTTAAAACAGAACAACAACAAAACCCTCCTTTCTCTGGAGCACCTGGGTGGCTCCATTTGTTGGGCGTCTGACTTGGTTTTGGCTCAGGTCGTGGTCTCGGGGTCATGGGATTGAGAACCAATTTGGGCTCTGCACTCAGTGGGGAGTCTGCTTGAGATTTTCTCTCCCTCTTCCCTTACCCCTCCTCCTTCTCATAAATAAATAAATCTTTAAAAAAATAAGTTACAAAATTAAAAACTCCTTTCTCCAAATTCTATATTTAACTCCTTCCATAGTCTCTCAGGAAATGCTTAGTGATAATCAAATCATGTTGACTCTGTTTTCCAATTATTCCTCCCTATTCATTTTCTCCTGTTCACCAGGCATCATTATGTTTGCTCTGGATTCTTCTCATACTTCCTATCAGGTCTCTCAGCCTCTAATATCCCACCCACCCCCTCCCCATTCATTTTCATCAACAATTCCTGAATAATATTTCTAAAATGTATACATGACTTTATTTATTTATTTATTTGTTTTTTAAATGGCAACTAGTCCTTAGCAACACTCAATTTGGTAATTCTTTTTTTTTTTTTTTTTTTTTTGAAGATTTTAGTTATTTATTTGACAGGGAGAGAGATCACAAGTAGGAAGAGAGGCAAGCAGAGAGAGAGGGGGAAGTAGGCTCCCTGCAGGGAGCCGATGCTGGGCTTGAGGCTGGATCCCAGGGCCTGGAATCATGACATGAGACAAAGGCAGCCACCCAACCAACTAAGCCACCCAGGAACCCCTAAAATTTTAAACATAACCTGTCACAGATGCTCTACTTCTAGGTATACACTCTTAAGAAATGTAAGCAACATGTCTTAGAAAGATTTATACATGAATGTTCATAGCAGGTTTGCTTATATAACAGACAGAAAGTTGAAAGTAGCCCAAATATTATCAATAAGTGAACAAACTGTGGTATATCTTTATAAGGGAATACTTAGTAATAGAAAGGTAGGGACTATGCCTGAATCAGGCTCTCTGCTCAGCAGGGAGCCTGCTTCCCCTCTCTCTCTGCCTGCCTCTCTGCCTACTTGTGATGTTTCTCTGTCAAATAAATAAATAAAATCTTAAAAAAAAAAAAAAGAGGAGGGACTATGGTACTTGCAACATGTTGGATAAATCTCAAAATAAGCAGAATGAATGAAAAAATCTAGAAAAAGCAGAGTATATATTATCTGATTCACTTAATGTAAATTTTTAGAAAATGTGAGCTAATCTATAATGACAGAAGATAGATCAGTGGAAGAATAGCAAGATGGAATTACAAAGGACACAAGGAAATTTTTGTGTTAGTGAATATATTCATTATTTTGATTATGGTTATGGTTTCACAAGTACATGTGTATGTTCAAACTTGTCAGGTTGTACACTTTAAACATGTACAGTTAATGGTATCCAATTATAACCTGATAAAACATTAAGGAAATAAAAAAATAAATTAGAACTCTCCTACACATTCCTCACCTTCTCCAGGGAATCTTCATCAATCTTTTAGTGGTACTTAAGCAGCATTCTTCTATCATTCACATACTTATCATATTTCATTATTCCATTGATTTACCTGTTTACCTCACTACATCTTAAGCAATAGAGAAGGAAAGACATTGTTTTTGAGGTTGATTTCTTAGAGATAAAACAGGTCTTTTCAGAAATCATAAATTGTTTCTGCTCAAAGTAGAACACTGACTTGAATGGGCATTGTTCTGTACTGATGCCCAATGCCCTCTTCTATATAATAATATTTGTTACTCTTTTAAGGTCATTGTTATTAATTACTAATGTATAAAATTTGAAGACTAACCTGGAGATCAACAGAATTGAACAGGTAGTTCAACCTCAAAAAATTGAAAAGCTGAAATTAGAATGTTAGGCACATATATTCTGACACACCTCTTATAGGTATGCCAGTTTCTACATGCCTCCTCTGTCTTAAATATGAAACTAACCTGGTCATCTTATGCACTTTGGTGGTTCATGAAAATTCCCAAAAATCTTTGTTAGGGGTCCCATGTTGGAAAATACAAAAAGTAATAAGGTCAATAGGCCAAACTAGACCAAACTGTCATAATTTAGGAGTCACAGTGTGGAGGAACTTTAGATACCAGTATTTAGAAAGAGAGAACAAGCACAATTAAAGGAAATTAAAGGAAAATTAAAGGAAAGTTTGGGGTTAGCACAAAAATCTCAACAGATATTAAGATAAAATGTAATTGATATTTTCTCTCTAAAACTAGAGCTTTTTGGCTCTTCATAATCAAAAAATCCTAGGAACTCTGCTGGTGTTTTGTGTTACTGTATGCAGCTATGTTGTCTAAAAGAGTTGTCTTAGCCACATGCGGCTATTAAGAACTTGAAATGTGGTTACCCTAAATTGAATCGGGCAAATTTCTGACTTCATATGAAAAAAGAATGTAAAATATCTCATTAATTACCTTTTATTACACATGTTGAAATAATAATGTCTTGGACATACTGGGTTATTACAATTAATCTTATCTATTTCTTTTTATTTTTTCTAACACAGCTACTAGGAAATTTTAAATTACATATATGGCTTGCATTTATTGTTGACTTGCGGTATGATGGAAAGGAACCATGTTTAAACACTTGGCAAAGGGTTATAGAGAGAAGCATCATCCAGAAGCAGGGATTAGATAGGACAAAGTGATCAAAACATGAGCCAGGAGCAAAGCACATAAAATAATCATGGTCAATTATCAACAAAGTTGTAAGCCTCTCTCTTCTCAGATATATTTAGAAAAATTGGGGAATGCACTCCCTTGAAGAAGTGTAATAGAACATAAATTCTCTCCTTGGTGAGTAGAGATTACACTAGGTGGAATGGTCACAGAGGAAACTTTATTTACAGTAATTAAGATCACTGTGAATAATTTCCAAAGTGATAACTCCCTGAGTGGGGTAAATGAGTTTCTTTTACTTAGGGTGAGGATCAATATTCAGAAATAGGAGTTTTGTCATCAAAAGGAAAGGTGGGCATAACACTGCACAGGTATTCTTAAAAAAACACCCCTATATACCCAGTCCTATGTTATGTTAATAAAGCTTGTGCTACTCCCAGGATGGAGACTTTAATATAATGAAGCAGAGGTAACTGTTGGACAAGGAGAAGGGGCTATGGGCCTGCTCTAAGAGTAATTAATTATAAGCTGGTGTCTTGGGCTCCTTTTCTCTGGTAAAGAATGCAGCAACCGGCTTACTTTTGAAACAACACAGGGAATTATGGGGGCTTTTGCTACTATTTTATTGTCTCTGATATAGTTAGGCTATGTCCTGGCTTGTTAAAGATGGTAGTTTTTGCATTCTCTTTATTTCCTTATCGTTAACTACTGAGGTTTTTGCTGTTATTTGTAATTTTGACATCTGGAAAGCTCTGTTAGAAGTTGTGTTAGGGTGGGCACCTGGATGGCTCAGTCATTTAGGTATTTGCCTAAATAACTGCTTGGGTCTTCATCCCAGAAGTCTCACATGTGGCTCCTTGCTTGAAAAGCCTGCTTTTCCCTCTGCCTGCTACTCTGCCTATGTATGCTCTCTCTCTATCAAATAAATAACTAAAATCTTAAAAAAAAAAAATGTTAAGGCAAATAGGCAGTAAGATCACAGAAAATCGATGGGGGCCTAAAAAGACTTCTCCTTCTTCTCTCTCTACTTATTTAAAGTTCATTTGCCTCTTAATGTAAAGGGTGACTTTAGAAGACTGGAAAACCAGGTGCTGCAGTAATTTTTCCTTGGGTGCCCATGGTTCTTGGTCACACCACTTCAAGGAATGAAGAGGTAGGCCAGACAGAGTGGTGGGCATTAAAGCAAGGTTTATTGAGTGATAGCAAAGTAATAATACAAAGCTCCCAAGAAAGAAGCAGACCTGAGAGGGTTGCAACCGCAGTTTCTAAGTCTAGGGTTTTTTTATGGGCTTCTTAGTGGGCTGTTTTAACCTGATTAACAACCCCTCCCAACCCCGGGGCCTGACATCCAATCAAGTTGTCATCTATCAATCACAAGGGAAAGGGTGGAGGGCTCCTTCCAGGGTGGTGTAAAATCCTCTTAGGGTAGTTTCCTCTTAGGGCGGGGCTGCATTGTCCCTGCCTGGCTGCCTCCCAGCTCTCCGTCATGGGGAGTCACGTGTGGAATCTCTGGTCAGATATTTTGTTTCTCATCTTCCACTTCAGATTTAATATGCAATGAGAAAATACAATGTTATTTAACTATAGGATTTAGCTAGATTTTTAAAAAAAAATTACTTTCAGGTAGGGAATACTAGATATGGAAGTGATGAGCTTGATATAGGCGGTCCCTTAGGACTTAAAACTTTAAATGTTTAAATAATTTGATTTTTATTCATTCATTCTTACATGAAAATCATTGTTTTATATTAGAGAATTACTTACATGGTTAGGGCAAATGACCTAATGCCATAAAAGCAACAAATCTACTTGGACATCTTTCCACCATTCCTCACTTTGCTGGCCACTGAAGCAACTCCAAAAAACCCCTATAGCCAGAATCACGGGTGTCCCATTTCATAAATGGGACATTCCTTCAAATGTTAAACTCGATTTAAATAAGAGAATACTTTTTGGACAGAGGAAGTTTTTAAAAACTGCAAAAAGAGGATTAATCTGTTCAGTTTTCTGAAAAGAAATGTGGTGTCACCTAGTATAGATACATGGCTGATTCCTGTCTCTGTATCTCTAATTCTTAACTGTCATTTCCCAAAGCCACTTTTGAAAGCAAGGAGAAATAATGGCTAGCAGATATAACACCATTGTTGTACTGCTTTAGGTCTAAATACAGTACAGCCATCTTTATCTAATTGGGTTTTATAACCCATTTTCTTGCCATTTTAGTCCTTATTAATTATTTCACAGCCAGGATTTTTAGTCTGGTCTTAATGCACAGACTTCAAGAAAATCTGTGAACACTCTGAAAATGTATGCAAATACTGTTGTCTATCTCTTTTCCATTGGGACAGTAGAGTCCCCAAGATTCTGATTTGTCATAGCCAAGCTATTTATTTTGAAAATTCAAACGATTTTAGGGGAAGATGCCATCCCCTCTCCTCCTCCTCCACCTTTGGAAGATTTAGCTAAAGAGGGGTTGACAATGATTTAATCAATACCTCATTCTGGACATTTAGGTTAAATGAACATACTTTGTACAGGAATTCTTGTTAGCTTTAGGATAAATTCCAAAGGGTGAGACTGCTGAGCTAAAGGATGAGATAGTTAAAATATTCAATACTTTTTTTTAAAGTTCATTTATTTTTAGTAATCTCTACAACCAAGATGGCACTGGAACTCAGGACCTGGAGATCAAGAGTCCACTCTGCTCCGACTAAGCCAGCCAGGTGCGCCAAAATCTTTAATATTCTTCATACATACTGCCTTATTGTCAGAAAGTTATGAGATTACATTTTCGCCAACATTGTGTGAAGTTTATTATCTCACATGTGGATATAACTTGTATTTCTTACTTTTACTTATCTTCATATTCCACGAGCCAAACACACCAATCCCGCTAGAAGAGAAATAAAGTACTATTACTTCCTTCTTTGGTTACTATGCATGCTGTGACCGTGATTGTAACAACAGCTAATATTAATTAAACGTAAAATTCTCTGAAGGAATTTGAGCTGGGATCTCCTACGGCTGTAACCACTGAGTTAAGGGCACTGGGGTGGAAGATGGTGGCCCATGTGCAAAAACCAGAAGGAAAACCAAAGCAAAGCAAAACAAATTCCCCAAAACACGGCTCCTGCCGCGCTTGGTTTCCTTCTACCGGGCAAGAGGTTCTAAATTTTAAACGATTTGAATTTTCAGCTGCCAAACCCGCGTCTACCAACCAGTTCATCCTACTCCCAGCATCGCCAGCATGAGCAACGACTAGCACAGCCTGGACTAGACGGCAAATATTTTTTCCTCCTTTGCAAAAGGAAAAGGCCTAATAGGGGAGGGCGGAAAAAGGTGGTACTATTGCTTTTAAATTTTCCAGGGCTAGACTTTTACCTTTAAGTCTTGAAAGACCTAGGTAACAAAACCCGGAGAGTGCACAGTCACAGCCGCTGCGCTTCCGGGATTTAGCCGAGCCGAGGGAGGACGCATGCGTAGTGCACGCTCCTAGGTCACTCACTTCCTACGACAGCGCTCTGCGCAGGTGCGGACGCAGGTTGCAGCAGCGCTTGGCCTCAGCTGATGCTGTCGTCCTGCCGCCCCTCCCCCGCCCCAAATCCGCGGTGCCCCGGCGCTTGTAGGCCTGTCGCTCCAACCCCCGCGATCCGGACGGCAGACCCCGTGACCCTGTCCTCGGGCCTGTGGGCTCCGGAGCAGCTCGGGACTGCGCAGCGACCCGAGTGTTGGTGAGCGACCCCGGACGCGCAGCCCCTCGGTCCATATTTTGGAGTGGAACTGTGCGGCGGCGCCTTGGAAAGAGCGGAGAGGGACGGGGAGTTACGGGCGGAGAGGCCGCAGGGGAGCTGGGCCAGTTCGGGCACCGAGGAGGCGCTCAGGGTTGGCTGATGGCGTTGTTGGTTGTTGTGTCACCTCCTACCGGGGTCCAGCCTCTTGCCGACGGGGCTTTAGGCTTTGGCCCAAGCCCAGAGCATAAGGTTGATCCAGGCGCCCACACCTTGTACAGCCAGGTGGCCCCAGGTTTTGCTTTTCTTGAGTTTTCTCGCACGGTTCCCTTGATCTTATCTTTAACCTTTACAGAGTAGGCTGTGTACCCAGTCTTGTTTATGTAGCTTAGGAATGGTGCTGGCTTTCTTCGTTATCACAGAAGATAGTGACCCATTTAAATTGGATGGAGTGCTGTACTTTTTTTTCTTTTTTCTTTTTCATCTCTTCTTGCTGTCTTAGATCCATGTTGGGTTTTCAGTGGGAAATTATGATAAAAACATTGAATACAGGGAAGAGAAGGGGGTTTAGCACCTAATGATAAACAAACCAGCGAGTGTCCAGGAATAGAAGTGGCTAAATATTTCTACACTGTGAGGAAAATCCGGTAGGGAGGGTGGGGGGTATCTGACGAAGTCTGGTGCTAGTCAGTCTTGCTGAAACACCTGTTAAAGGCAGACTCATCAAGACATCTGTTAGATACACATAGAAGACAGGCCCAGACTGAGAGACACTTGATCTTGCCTTGTGTCTCCCCTCATCTCCCCACCAAAGCATTCTAGTGGGATGCATTTTACCCTTGTGTGTTAACTGAGATCCCAGAAAGGATGCTTCTGTGGCCACACTGCTGAGGCGCTCAGTCCCTGTCCAACTGATACTTCACATAGGTCACTGTGTGGGGAGAGTGATGTTAATTCACCCCTGAACCACCTGTGACTGGCATGTGTTGGTTTGGCTTGGACTTAATGTCATTAGACAAACCAAGAGAAGATAATGCATTTGCAAAAGTTACAAGCTCATTTGTTTTTAAATTTAACATGTACAATGTATATGGAGATTTTTAATAATAAAATTGTGAAAATAAGCATCTTCATCATTCTACACTTTTATATTTGTCTGCTAGTTGTATAATTTTTTTATTCTCCTGTTTACACTATGTTTGAATGATCCCCAACACTTGGATGGCATGCCAGTATTAAAAAGTGAACTTTTTTTGGTACTCCAGTATGACTTGAATTGTTGTCAGTTTTCCTTACTCAAATCACTGAGAATTTCTAAATTTTTAGAAGATTATTTATTTATTTGACACAGAGAGAGAGAGAGAGAGAGAGAGCGAGATCATAAGTAGGGGGAAGGGGAGCAGCCGCTCCTCCTCTCCCCCCCAGCAGAGAGCTTGATGCTGGGCTTGATCCCAGGACGGTGGGATCATAACCCGAGCCACCCAGGCACCCCATTGAGGGTTTTTTTTTTTTTTTTTGGTTTGTTTTTGTTTTTTAATTTTTAAAAGATTTTATTTGTCAGAGAGTGAGCGAGTGCACAAGTAGGGGAAACAACAGGCTCCCCACAGAGCAGGGAGCCCCATGTGGAACTCGGAACTCACTGGATCCTAGGGTCCTAGGATCATGACCTGAGCAGAAGGTAGAAGCTTAACCACCTGAGCCACCCAGGCGTCCCTCAGTTAGAATTTTTAAAAGAAATGCTCATCTCTTTGTATGAATGTCTATATAATAATCCATTTTTAGGAACTGATAAAAGATAGACGGTCTAATTTAGGAAGAGAAGAAATGTTTTTAAAAATGTTTAAATGTTTTATTCATTTTCCCTCACAATATCAGCAGGTTGGATTATATGACTTTTAAGTTCTTTTTCATCCTTAAAATTGTATGACTTCGGGCTCCTGGGTGGCTCTGTGGGTTAAAGTGTCTGCCTTCTTCACAGATCATGATCCCAGGGTTCTGGGATCGAGCCCCGCATTGGGCTCTCTGCTCAGCAGGGAGCCTGCTTCCCTTCTCTCTCTCTCTTTCTCTCTCTGCCTGCCTCTCTGCGTACTTGTGATCTCTCTCTGTCCAATAAATAAATAAAATCTTTAAAAAAAAATCTAAAATTGTATGACTCAACTGCAGTGCTATTGCATTACCTCCCTGCAGAGGTTATTTTGCTATAGGTATGATATTTATAGGTACTACTACTACCTATTCTTACTTGTTTTTAAATTTATATTAAATATAAATTTAAATTTTACCCATGTTATTTTTGATAGCATCATACTAAAATTTTGGAAATTAATGTACTAAGTTTTACTGTTTTGTATTGGTGAATTATTAAATATCTTTGAATATTAATTTCATAATTTTAAGTGTGCCAACTGCTGAATGAAAAAAATGCAGGATTTGGTTTTTGCGTTGTTTATGTTTTAAATGTTAAGGCTAGAAATGTGAGAATGAGAAGAATTGTGGATTTTATTTATCACAAAGGGGCATGAATTTTAACAGACTGAAACTTACTTTGAACTTGTAACCAGGAGTTAGGCCCAAGGAAACCTGGCTCCAGGAGTCCCAAACAGACCAGGTTCAGCCACTCACCACTGACAAAAATCCAAAAGCAGAGAAAGGGGTGGTGGTGAAATAAGAAAGGAATTTATTTCAGTGAGGCCAACATGGGGAAGACGGGGGACTGAGGTCTCAAAATACTGTCTCCAAAGTGCAGAAAATACTTTTGAGTTTATATAAGGAAAATGTGGGACGAAACTGGATGGGTACATGCAAGTGGGTGGTAAAGGTCAGATCCACCATTGTCTTGGCATCAGTCCTGCTGGCCCCTTACTGCTTGAGGGGCTTGTTTGCCTCCCTTTATGGGATGCTTTGCCCTCAGTATCTTTGGCCTGCGTTTTAGAGATAAGCTGGAAAGAAGAATTTAATCAATTAGAAAGTACAGACTGAGGTTTAATGGGAGGTAATTGAAGGCTTCGAACTTGCCTGGTGATACATATAATAAGTAATCATAATTTGCCTAAACCAACTTTAGCTTTAGCACTAATTGGTTTAAAGATAGAATATGTTTTTGTTTTATGTTTTTGTCTTATTCTAAGAAAAGCGAAGCCCACTTTATTTTCAGAGAGCCCTAAAAAAGTATAGACTTGTAAAATTTTAATGTTTGAAAGCCTATTCTCATCACAAGTCTGATATATCATTTATAATATTTTATTAGAAAAACACTTTGGAGGTGGGTGCCTGAGTGCTTCAGTGGGTTAAGCCTCTGCCTTCAGCTCAGGTTATGATCTCAGGGTCTTGGGATCGAGTCCCTTATTGGGCTCTCTACTCAGCTGGGGGCCTGCTTCCCCTACCCCCCTGCTTGCCTCTCTGCCTACTTGTGATCTCTCTTTTGCTGTCAAATAAATAAATAAAATCTTAAAAAAAAAGAAAAGAAAAGAAAAACACTTTGGACTTTTGGATCCCTTGTTTCAGATATTACTTTGATTAAATATAATTCTAATCAGAAAGTAATTTGAATATTCCTGTGAAGTTTGCTCTATATTAATTAGGTTGTTATAAAATCTCATATTTTAAAATCTCATAAAATTAGGTTGTTATAAAAATCTCATAATGTTCTTGAGTATACTTTTTTCCTGAAATTTACTGTAAGATTCTTCTTTTTCTTTAGACATGGGAAAGTCTTTTTCACATTTGCCTTTGCATTCAAATAAAGAAGATGCTTATGATGGAGTCACATCAACTGAAAACATGAGGAATGGACTGCTTAATAATGAAGTCCATAATGAAGATGGAAGAGGTGGAGATGTCTCTCAGTTTCCGTATGTGGAATTTACAGGAAGAGATAGTGTCACTTGTCCCACTTGTCAAGGAACAGGAAGAATTCCTAGGGGTATGTGTTACTGTGTTGTTTTTCCTTTAAAGAGTAATTCCAGGCATTCACACAAATAATATAAAACCCATAGATCTAAGCACAACCCTCTGTGTTTCCGAAGTCTTTTAGAATTGAAGTGAAAACTGTATATTAGTTATCTTCAGTTAAAGAGATACAAAGAAGTAAATCTAAAAATTTAGAAAAAAAGACCAGAAACATCTTAAGGTTCCTAAAGCAGTAATGAAAACCACCAGTCTACCTCTAGTACTTTTTCCTTTCCCACCTGCAATAGCAGATATGCAATATGTCTTGACTGAAATTTTTTAGACCTATTGGGAATCAGTAGAGGTGGTAATCATATGTTGGGTTTTGGGAACAATTTCAGTAATTTGGTGACCTAATATTTTTAATTCATTATCTAAAGAATGGTAAGAAGCTAGTCATGGCCCAGTTAGTTAGTTATTCTTAGGAGGGGGGAAAATCAGTTTGTGGCATATCATAGGGAAATTCAGAAGGGAATAATCTTCATGTGCAGTTTGTAGGCTAGACAGACTTCAGTAGAAGTGGAAACAATAGAAATAATACAAATACATTGTGTTATTGTGTTATTCTTATTTACCTGTTGAAGTTGATAGGTATTTCTGCAGAAAGTGGAAGGACAAAGTGACAAGGGAAGACAGATCAGTTTATACCAGTTTCTTTAAAAAAATGCCTTAGGTTAGGGAAGTTTATGAGTTGGGCTTTGAATGTGATGGTATTATCTTTTCAGAGAATGAAAGGATTTTTTTAGGCAAAAAGATTAGTGCCTCTGGCTCAGAGGAGGGAAAAAAGGACTATTTTAGCAATCTGGATATATTTTTAAGGTACAGCCTATAGGCTTTTTTTAGCAGCCTGGAAATGGATTGTGGTTAGTAGGAAATCAGGATGACCCTGGAAGTATTTTTGTCTGAACAGCTGGAAGAATGGAGTAGCTGTTTATTAGGATGGAGAACAGGTTTGTGTGTGTCTTCTGGTGAGAGATCAAGAACTCTGTTTTAGAGATAAAAGTTTTGAGATGCGTATTTGGCATCTAGGTGGATATGTTTAATAAGTAGTTACAGTAAGTGTCTGGAATTCAGGTGCAAGCCCTCAGCTGGAGTCATCCGAATACAGGTGGTTACTTGAAGCTGAGTTGGATGAGAGCACCAAGCTTATCAGTGTGAATAGAAAAAAAAAAAAAAGATACCCTAGTGCCAAACCTGGGGGCACTGGGACATTTCAAAGTCAGTGATTTGAGAAAGACTTAGCAAAGACAATGAAAAACAGCTATAGTAGAAGGAGGAAATTTTGGTCTCTGGTGTCCTGGAAATGAATGTAGAAAGTGCACCTAGTAGGAGAGAGTAAGGTCCTGTTGGATGCTACCAACAGATCAGGTAATGTAAGGACTGAGAACTGACCATTGGATTTGGTGATGTACATGGAGACCACTGGAGACTTTTAAAAGAACAGCGTGGTGAGTTGCATAAGCATGTATAGCATGTACAGAGTGGGATCAAGAGAGTATAGGAGGAGTTAAGTTACATAGTGAGAAAATAGGTATTTTGAGGAGTTTTACTGTATATATAAGGAAGAAGAAAGACGGTAGCTGGAGGGCACTGTGAGGTCAGGAAAGGGATTTTTTTTTTTTAAGATAGAGTGAATAAATGTATGCTGATGAAAATAATCCATAGAGAAAAAAAACAATGTAGGAGATGGGGGAATTATTAGATGTAGTTCACAAGTGTAGGGGGCTGCTCTCATAGGGGAGCATCTGCAGTTTAGGCTTTGTAGTAGGGAAGTAGAGTATATGGACACAGAAACAGGTAAGGTGAGTGGATGTGGTAGTGGGAGCTTGTGGAAGTTTTTTCCTGTTTGCCCCATCATGAGCTAAGAGTGAGGATAGAGAAGAAGGTATTGGAGATTTGAAGCGAGAGTTGAAGTTATAAAGTTGTGGTTTTGGAGAGTCAGATTGAGAGTGTGAACTAGGAAAATTGTATGATGGTTGACATCTTGAAAGGCCACTTGAGATTAGTGATTGAAACGAGGCCAGTGAGCATAGTTGCATGTTTTTATGTATCCACATTTAGCTGTATCAGCATGGTAACTAAAAGGTTGCTTTTAATAAGCAGGATTATAGTTTAGTCAAATGAATACCGTCAAATAAGACAGGATACATGTACATACGGAGAGAGACATACATACATAACATATATTTACTCGTGGGCGTGGGGAGGTAGTGTAAATGAGTGGAGACTTGTAGAAGGGGCAGGGAGGAATAATGGAAACATTATAGGAAGCTTTAAAAGAGAATTTGACTGTAGCGCTTTAAGAGTTAATACAAAAAGTCAAGTTCTGATAAGATTGCAGAATTGGTTTATTAAAGATCTATGTATCCATTAAAGTATATGGATATAGCCTAACCCAAGATCTGTGACCTGAGTTGTGGAAGCCTCATTTTGTATGGGCTTTTGAAGCATGAGACGTGTTATGTATTGATTTTGGTTTTCAAGGAGTATAGGGCAAAGGATTTCAGGACACAAAGGTAGCAGATAGTTCTTTTGCTCTTACCCAGGTAACCAAATCAGAATCTAAGCAGGAAATAAAAGTGGAAGAAGTTTGGGTACATTCAGATCTCCTGAAAGCTGAGCCTCTTGAGATCTTTTTCAGTAAAGTCATTACTCTTTCTCATTCTTTGTATTATTTGTATTCATAAGTAGATATCAAGCTATGAAAAATACATTATTTGTTTTGGAATTTAGTGTCTATTAGATAATTTTTGAAAATTTTGAGCAGTTTATCAGAGAGATGAGAGCTAGATGGTATTCTGGTCCTTCTAAACCAGACTTGGATAGAAAGCCACTATATTTTAATTAATCATATTAATAAATTTCTAAACCTATTTTTACTTTTAGGGCAAGAAAACCAGCTGGTGGCACTGATTCCATATAGCGATCAGAGATTAAGGCCAAGAAGGACGTAAGTGATGATAAGAAAATAGCAAATTTGGGGGGTATTTTTCTGCTTTTCAAATTACATATAATCACTCTAGGTTAACTATTAAAATGAAAAACGTTATCAGGTTCTTAAATTATGCCATCGATGCTTCACGTCATTTAAAAGAAGAAGGATTTCTGATTGGGATAAGGCCTTCAAAGTGGCATAGTGTCTCAATCTTCTCAAATCTATTTACTAAAACAGACAAACCTAGAAAAGCAGTAGGAAACAAACATTTTTATTAAAAATGGGTGTTAAGGTTCTCCTACTCACCCCAGATTAAAAATGGAGCAAGGATCAAAACATGTTAGCAGCTGTGTGGAATTTGTGAAGGGAAACAAAAAGAACTGCTAAAGGTCCTCAGAGTTCTGAGACAAAGCAAATGTTCTGATATGCAAGTCCCAAAAGCAAAAGATCCCACTCAGAACACTTCCAGCAGATACTTCTGGATAACCTGGAAAATGGGAGGACTCTTGGTGTGCTGCACCTTGGAGAAAGTGCAGAAAAGGTCAGAGAGAGATCCACTAAGGGCCCTTATGATCAGAAGGAACTAGACCATCTTGATCCTCAAAGACCTTAAGAAAACTCACCAAAAGCTATTGTAGTAGGACAGACATATCCTAAGGAAAAGCCTGTAAGGGACTGAATCCATTTTGTACAGGGAAAGAATAGGGAAAACGGAAGAAAAGTTTCAAAAACTGGAGAGAGAATCTCAGAACTATAGAAGTATATATACATATAGGCCATCTTACAAAAAAAAAGAAAAGAAAACAGTTAATTTTGTATTTTAATAGAAGATGGAGTTTTGAGCAATGAAGCTAGGAAGGCCACCCTGGCTCATTCTCATCGCCTAAAATGGAAGCTTCTATTAAAAGTACAAAAACATTTCATTTAAAGATGAGCAACAAACAAGTATTGCAGTGAAGCATCATACAAAGATAGTGTTAAAGTGAAAATGCTAATAGATCATAGAAGCATATCAGAAAAACATGAAAACTAACAATATTATAAATGTTCTTAAAGAAATTCGAACTGTAGAAGCTATGAAATGCAGGAGTCAGAAATTGAAAAGCTCAGAAATGAGATGACTAAATAACATGAGGACGTGAACCTCTGAAAGAATTAGGAAATATTAATTTTAGGAAATATTAATTTCAGAAATGGAGACAAGACCAGAAGAACAATTGGAAATAGATACCATGAAAAGTATAGCAAAGGGAAGAGAAGTTACAAAGGAGGAAATGAAAACACACACACAAATTAATGAAAAGTAAGGTAACCATAAGCAAAGATTGAACACTCATATAATTGAAGCTCCTGAAGAAAAATCAAAGGAATCAAACTGAACAAATACTAAACATTCAGTTCAAGAACACTTCCTGGGGATGCCTGGGTTGCTCAGTTGATTCAACATCTGCCTGGGTCTTGATTCCAGGGTGCTGGGGTGGAGTCCCACATGAGGCTCCTTGCTCAGCAGGAAGCCTGCTTCTCCTTCTGCCTGCCACTCCCCAGGCTTATGCTCTCTTTCTCTAACAAATTAAAAAAAAAACACAAAAAACAAAAACCACTTCCTCAAGTGAAACAAGACATAGACCTACATATTGAAAAGACATGCCATGATCTTCAAAACATTATATCCGGACTTCAAATGTAAAAAGCAAAACAAAACAAAACAAAACAGAAAAACCCTTTGAAAGACCCCAGACAGAAGGATCAATTAATTTATAAGGGATAGAAAATCAGATTGGCCTGCTTCTTACCCACAGTACTCCAAATAAGTAACCAGAAGAGCAGCCTATTTAAATATTCATTGAAAAAAAATAAACAAGATTTTAAAAAGGTTGTTCTGACCCTTTATTATAAAACATATAGTAGATGGTTATGAATGTTCAAGAAATTAGGCTTAAGTCCTCTATAATCTCTGGATGGAAAAACTTTACGTAGGATTCAGAATCCAGTGAGACAGAAAAGATTAATTTGAAAAAACCTAGATTAACTTTTACAAGATGAAAACAAAACCTTAAATGAAGCCAGAATACAAATGGCAAACTGGGAAGTGATGTCTGCACCTTACCACAGATACCATGAACGAGTAGTCCAGAAAAGAGAAATAGAGTTCCTTTAAACATGTGAGAAGATGTTCAGTCTTGCTCATAAGAGAAAAACAGATTAAAACAATAGTGAAATACCATTTCTTATCTGTCAGATTAGGCAGAACTCCAAATTTTGACAGTGAATTGTTTGGCATACTCATAACTTGTTAGTGAAGAGGAGTTTGTTGTTATCTAGGAAAATTACATACGCATTTACCTTTTGGCTCAGGAATTCTCCTTTGAAAATTTTTTTCTAAGGATAATTGTCAAATATAGTAAGCGGCTTTTATGTAAGTTACTCACTGTGCCAGTGTCTGTAATTGCAGAGGACTAGAAATAATGTAAATAGCCAGTGATAAGGTTCTGGTAGAATAAGTTGTGCTAAGTCTATATGTGATAAAATGAAATGAGGAAGAACTCTGTATTTTACTAGAGTTGATATCCAGAGTACATTTTTATCTGAAAACACACGTGCATACAGAGAAGGAGGGAGAAACAGTGGATTGATAAACCAAAGACTAATAAAATGATTACTCTCAGAGTTTGGGAGGGAACTTGGAAGAGGGAATAGTAAGCAAGTGAGATGATCATGTGTATGTATATGTATTTATATTTGGGGTTTAGAAGTACGTTTTTAAAAAATAGAACTTAAAAGATAAAATCCGAAGTAAAAAAAAAAAAATTCCTAAAATTTGAAACAAACTGAAACAAATGATTCTAATGATTCTGACTATATCTAGTTGGTGGCATAAGTACAGGTGAAAGAATAACTTTAAGTGACTTGAAAATATTTTCATTTTGACTGTCAGTGTCTAGTAAGATGTGTTCTAAATGACAAAGATGACAACAAAAGTTTGAACTGCACTCAAAAGCTGCATTGTTAGGAGTAATGTTAGTATAATTTTGAAACTTACACGTAAAGCCAGGTAAGTAAGTGTTTACTAATGCCATTAGGGATAAGATCCTTAGCATAAAAACTAAGGGGTAAAAGTACAAAATCAAATAAATTTGATTTTTCTCTTCCAAGCAAGATGGGATCATCACAGGGACTAGATACATTCTTCCATCTAAAACAGCTAAAAAACTGGACAGATAAAGTGAAATAATATTTCTAGATAGTGGACATCAGGCAGTACAAGGACAGTGGTAACAGAGAAAGGGAAAACAAATGAGGTAAGCCCTGGGATTATACCACCTTACTGTCTAGGAAAAGATACCAGAGCGCAGCACAATGGAAAGAATCCAGGCAGAGCTTAGCATTCCCCCTAAACTGAGGAGATGCATGGTATTGGTGATCTAGGAGTCCAAGACTGGAGTTAGTAGGTCAGAGTAGGGTGGAGAGCTACACTGGGTAGGTGTAGGAGGGTAGAGAGCTATACTGGGTTCTCCTTGAGTGTTTCACTGAGTACTGATCAGTGTATAATATGTGAGGAAAGTACTGGAGGCTGAAGAAAGAACCACACAAAACAGAGCAAAGGGGACAGTTCTCAGAGCCCACATGAGGCCAGGGATAGTTTCCACCAGTCTTTGTGGAAAATCTCATAATTCATAGGGAATTGTGTGGAGTACTCAAATTATTTCCACAGACCTAGAAAGAAAGAAAGAAAGGTGCTGTGGGCTTTGAACTGAGAGTTACTTGGTGGAGAAACGAGGAAAATTTGTATTTTGAAACCCTAGTTTTGAGGGTAAACTTGAAGATAGAGGCAATTTTTGTCTCTGGAGATTGGAAATAAAGAGGGAGAGATAGAAGAACTACATTTCAAGGGCAGTTAGAAGAGTAGAAAAGCATGGAAAGTTTATTTTTTCTTTTCTTATATCTACATACTATTATCCCCTTTTCTGATTTTCAAGAAACAGTTTAACGACATCATCAAAGCAGAGTTGATTAATGTAAACAATATTTTTAAATCTGAGTACATAAATACTTTGGGATGAGACTCAAAGTCTTAGTGAGACTTCATGAGATTGATGAGGCATGTGGTTATGTCATTATGTTTTTAAGGGCTTCACGGGTTCTGATGAGCAGTCACTTCAGGGAATTACATAATGGCAAAACCCACACGTGAAAATTCTGCTTTAGTGAATTTAGAAGGGAGTCTTGAAATCCATATTTTTATAAAGTTCCCCAGCTTTTCCCCCAGTTCCACTGTGCAGCCTGGTTTAGGAAACACAGTAAATGTTGTATGTGCAGTAACCCTGAAATCCCTGTCTCCAAAAAGGAACATACATCTTTTAAGGAGAACATTTCAACACGTAATAGACCAGATCCAACCCAACTAAATACTTTTATAATGTAAAAGGTTGGTAAAATTATACATCTTTTCCTGCTAGTGTAACGGGAAAAATTGACGTTGAACATACCTTCTCTGAATGTTTCATTATGTAATTTTTGATGCATATGTATTTCAATACTCATTTTTCTTTTCAGAAAGCTGTATGTGATGGCTTCTGTGTTTGTCTGTCTGCTCCTTTCTGGATTGGCTGTGTTTTTCCTTTTCCCTCGCTCTATTGACGTGAAATACATTGGCGTAAAATCAGCATACGTCAGTTATGATGTTCAAAAGCGTACAGTATATTTAAATATCACGGTAAGTACAAATTCACATTAAAAATATTTGACTGCATTCCTTTATGATATACACCTTTGTCCCTTTAGAGAATATTAAATGTGACACTGGTCAGTTTGCTTTCTGTATGTCTGCTTTTGATCCTCTATCATTTCTGGTTCTGCTGAAAATGGCAAATAATAATTACTGGCAATTGTATATACAGAATTATTTAGCATTTGGAGTTGCCTTTAAGATGGTAAAACAAACAGTTGCTGGCAAAAAAAAAGAAAAACATTTACAATCTGTTTACTTTTCAACATTTGACTCCAACTAATTCCTAGCAAAATGTTAAAATAGTTGATTCTATAAATGTGACAAATGTACCGTTTTCTTTTCCTTATATTTGGTGAAATACAGTTTTTGCCATTTTAACAGACTATTCCTTTATGGCGTTTAAAGTACAAGAGACTGATTTCTCTTATAAATTAGTATGTGGGAAAATATCTGCAGTGTTTTCCTGGACACTCGTTTTTAATACTCTACAGCCTTCCCACTCCTGAAAACAGGAAACAAAAAAACCTCAGAGAAGGTCTACCTGTTTATATGTTAATATTTGTTTGAAAAGAAGCATGGTTTGCAAACCACTGAATTATTAAAAAGGAACATGTATTGGTTATGCCATTAGCAATTATGTTTGGTTCAGGCCTCAGAGTGCATCTGTGTGGCAGTGGTTTGTTTGGAAGAGTGATACTGGACTTTAGTTGGTTTTCTTTGCAGAGGTGGTACTGTATGCGTGAGGTGGAGGTAGAGATAAAGCTAGTTGTAGTTGAGGGGAGAGGTTTGGAGGGACAGGAGTGTAGAGAAATGGTATGTTAAAGTGAAATTACTCATTAATTGAAGGAAAGAAAGAACTTCCATGGGTCCATTTATTCTCATTGCTTAGCACCAAAAGTTGTTAATCAGATTAAGGGCTTTTTAAAAAAAAAAAGTATCTGTGGAAAAAACATGTACATAAAACAACACAGTGCTAATTGTAAGTCAATTTCATATGACTAGAGAATTACTGTTGAGTATTTTCTCATTTTAACAGCCATTTGGAATGAGGAATGTATTTTTCTTTGTGTACAGTTTTTTAAAAGTGGCCAGATTTTCTTGGCCAATCTCCAGAACTTGTTTTAGTATCAAATATTATAAATGTATAATAAAAGTCATGTGATATTCCCTTTTATATATCAGTGCATTAAGATGTAAATATCATACTTCAGTAATTATTCAGGAATTCCCACTTTTTTGAGATACATTTAACTGAGAAAGACAGAACATTAAATAAGAAATAGCATTATCATATTAGATAAACATTAAGTTTGACTGGAAAACTGTGAGATAAAAGGTTGAGTTTTTCATAGGTTCTCTGTCAGTATTTTGGAAAACAGAATTATATAATATTACTTTTGTTTCTTAAAATGAGAAATAGACAGTCTTACTATTTTCTCTTACAGTAATATTTGTCTTTCTGCTTATGAATATGTTACCATTATACATTTGACACCCTTGATGTCTTTTTACTTCTGCTACCTAGACCTATTAATATATACATATATTTGCTAATAATGCATATATACATTTGTATACACATATACATTTATAAATGTAGCAGGATATTTTCATATACACGCGGATATTTTACCTTGAGAGCTCACTAAATTTTCCCATGTTAAGGGCCCTCATGGTCTTCTATATGGCTGTATTGCCATTTACTCAACCATTTCTTAATAGATGTTTAATTTTGCTATTACTAATACTCAGAAAACATCTTTGTACTTAAACTTTGTTTCCATTTTAGGTTATTGCTATAGGATAGATTCCTAAATACAAATTTGCTAACTAAAGATCACAGATCATTTTAAGGTTTTTGATAATAAATCATCATTACTTAAAAGCTAATGATTGTGGTCTCTTGACTTACAGATTAAGTGGATTCTCACTGCTTTCAGCAACAAAATGTCTGAAATGTACCAAACTTTGTCTTTTTTTTGGTCTGTCTTAATGTTTCTTTGTAATTCTAATGCTCAATACATCTTTTTCTAATTCTTGTATTTTTGTTGTCAATCAGTTTTTCGTTATTGATCCCTTTAATAGCTATGGGCACTTCAGAGAAAGACACATACCAACGTTATTTGCATGTACAAAGGAGTCCATGATTTTTCTGCATCCCATTCTTCGGCCTGTATCAGAAGGTCCATTGACTTCAAATAAACAGTCCCTTTTCTATAGTGTCTAGAAGTTAAATTGACATGGGTATTAAGAGCTAAGTAGATGAAACTTTTATATATTTAGATAAAGGTTATTTCTACTACATTATGGAATTTTAATTCTCCATATAACTAGATTAATAAATAAATGTGCTCATAAAAATCACTGATTGCTAGCATATTCTCTTTTTATCCTTTTTTACTGAGACTGTTTCTCTCTTTTTCACTTACCCCATAATTGCCATTCTCCATCTTTCTCCATGTTCATATTAATTTATAAGCCCACATTTAGCTTTTCTTAATACTTATTTTCATATGTACATATTTTATGCATCTTGGTTTTCTCACTTGTTAATTCCTTGTAGAAATCTCTCCTAATTTTCTGGCTTAGAGTTAATCCATTCTTTTTAATGGGCTGCATAATAGTCCATGTAATGCTTTAGTACTATTCAGTCATTATTTTTATAGCCGGTCATTTAGTTTATTTTCAGTCTTTTTTTGTTTGTTTGTTTTTGCCACTGTTGTCATTAACATCCAGTGTTTTTATTTCTTTAGGATAAATGCTCAAGTACGATTGCTAGGTCACAGGATATACATTATTTTTATATTAATGGCTGTTGCTAGATTTCTTAGCAGAATGGCTGCAAGACTTCACATGTTTTCCAGAAATGTAAAAATAGACCCTTTTGCTCATATCCCTGCCAGCAATAGGATTTGTTGCTTGCTACAGGTTTTACTAGTTTAATGAATATAAAACAATATTCCTTTTGTACTAAAACAACTTTTTCCCAACTCTAAATGAATTTGAGAATTTCTAAGTAATTTCTAAATGATTTCTCATCATTTATATTTGTACTGTTTTGATTTATTTCTTCAATATGCTTTGCTCTTGTTTGCTTTATTATTTTTTTTTCTTAAGGCTTTGTCTTTTTAGTTTGTAAGGACTCTTTGTATAGGTGGTAACCATTACAATCTGCCTTACAAATATTTAAGATTTATCATTTAGTTCCTGTAGATATTCTTTCATGATGACTGTTTCAGATGTTTTATTTTTTATCTGTTGTTTCTTGACTTAACATTTTTTTCTTCATTGGCCGTTTTCTAAAATAATTTGAGATAATAGTTGTGAATTAGAATTGCAAAAGTTCCCCCACTTATTAAGAATAGAAATGATGTAGCTCCATTTCTTTCCAACAAACAGACTTGAATCTATCCTATTTCTTCTTCAAAGGAACCCAGTGGAAATTTCTACTTATATACAAGTTAAAATACCAATTCTTTTTAAACAAAATTTATTTAAAGTACTATTTAATGTTTTAAATGGTCATCTTTGTATGTAATAGAATAAGAAGTAGCTTACTGATAATGTCTGTAAAGATAACCTGTATATTAACATTTAGCAAAAATTTAGATGAAATTTAAAAATTATTGTTATAGAATTTTTGCTAAGGCCACAAATACATTTTCTAACATTCATTTTGTATATTCCTATAATGTACATTTTCTGGGCCTGTTTTTTTAAATTGTATGTTTATTATCAGCATAATATAGCACTCATCATAAACCCAAATAATCAGTTCATTTAATGTCTGTCCTATATTATTTTTGGCAATACTTTTCTTCCTCCTAATAACTGAAGCATGGCCAAAGCTGAAGTCTTATTTAATTTTTGAAATTACTTTTTAATATTAATTTTGAATACATACTTGGTATGCTTATACATTTTCTGTCTTGTTTCTTTTGCAGAACACACTAAATATAACAAACAATAACTATTATTCTGTTGAAGTTGAAAACATCACTGCACAAGTTCAGTTTTCAAAAACAGTTATCGGAAAGGCACGCTTAAACAACATAACCAATATTGGCCCACTGGATATGAAACAAGTAAGCTTCCATCATGAGATACTTCACAGGAGTTCAATGAGTCTTGACTTTGTCTCTCATATTAACTTGAGGGAGGGGAGAATTTCCTCAAAAACTTGACCTTGACATGTGTCCCTTCCATGTATAAGAGAAAGTCTTAGAAGCAACTTTGCAAAGGGAGACATTTCTAAACTCTTTGAAATTGTGAAAGGTGTCTGAAATAGTTGATGCTTTGCCCCTCTTTCCAATTGGCTTACTTTCATTTTTTGCATTTCAGATTGATTATACAGTACCTACTGTCATAGCAGAGGAAATGAGTTACATGTAGTAAGTTTTGATTTTTAATAATCTTCTCTCATTAGATTATAAAGTGAGGAATAAAGTGTATCGATATCTTCTGAATTACCTGCCATCTTCGCAGTCAAGAAACCACATTTGGAATATTCCCGGCCTCTCACTGATCTCTTTCTGTTCTCCTGTGCCAACATATATCATATTTATTATGTGCATTATGTACCTATATACCTAGTTTTGTTTTTTACTGATTTTTCAGAATTAAGACAAATATACCATGTCACCTTCTAATTATTCTGAGAACCGTATTCTCATACACTTTAGTATGTATTGACTTTTTAGTATTGGAAAACTGAAAGTGCTAGTACTTTATAATACTCTTGTTGGTTTGAAGTTCTGAAGCTTTTCATTTGGGTCTGATTATTGACTCTCATTAAGTTAAAAAAAAAGGATAAATTTTTACCATCTTTTGATAATCAGGCTAACAGAATTCTGAGTAACAGACTGTTCACTACAATTTCAAAAGGTGAATAAAAAGTGACAATTATTTGTAGCCTGTGTTAAACAACTCTACAACTGCTGTAGTAGGAAAGCAGGTCTGTTTCTAGAATGAAAAGTCATGAAAATATTTATCATTATTTGACGTATAGAAAATGTTTGATCAATAAATGCTGTATCTTCTTTTTTTTAGATTTATTGATTTTAGAGAGCACATGCACAAGCGGGGGTGGACATGGAGGGGGAAAGGGAGGGAGACAAGAGACTCCCTGCTGAGCAGGGATCCTGACTCTGGATTCGATTCCAGGACCCTGAGATAATGACCTGAGCTGAAATCAAGTCAGATGCTTACCATGTGAGCCACTTAGTGCGCCACTTTATATCTTCTTTATAGTATCTCTGTTAGCTCTAATATGGGAGGAATCATAATTAAATGATTTTAAATTTGTATTATTATAGCCTGCATTTATTCATATTGTTTTTTCTTTTTAACAGTGATTTCTGTACACTGATATCCATCAAAGTGCATAACATAGTACTCATGATGCAGTAAGTATCAGTTTTTCTTGAGATTTTCTTTGGTAAACTTTAGATTTATAACATTGGCTTATAGCATATACAACAGCTTTACAAATATCAGTTCATTTGGGTTTTAAACCCTGCAAAGGTGTGATGAGATGAATAAATATTATTTCACTTGACAAATGAGACAGTGGGGAGCTCAGAGGTGAAGGATGACATGGCCCCTAAGTAGTGAATCTGGGCCTTGCAGGAATGCTAGAAAGTGGAAGTGGGTGGATTAGAGAGGAGAGCAGAGCGCAGCATCCAATTTTCTGCTGCCTGTGGTAAAAAAAAATCCTCAACAGTAATGAGAAGTACTGTTACTGGTTTGAAAGTTTGGTGTTACTCAAAGTCCTTAAAACATTGTAGGCTATAGGCTTGGTATTTGGGCCATTAACTGACATCTGAATACATTTTCCTATGATGAGAGAACTATGATTTTTTTTTTTTAAGATTTTATTTTTTTATTTATTTGAGATTGAGAGAGTGAGTGAGCAGGAGGGAGAGAGAATCTGAACAGACTCTGTGCTGAGCACAGAGCTGGGTGGAGGGCTCGATCTCACAACCATGAGATCATAACCTGAGTTAAGACCAAGAGTCAGACGCTCAACTGACTGAGCCATGCAGCGGCCTGTATATAATTATTTTTAAAAGTGAAATGAACTTACATATTTTTGTCTAATGATAAGTGTCCTGGAAACATTATATTTGTTTTGTATAATTATTTGAGTAGGGCTGGCTAAACCAGCATTTATGTTACCTGTTGGGGAAGTAGTCCCCAAGAGGCTCATGTCCACAATATTAAGTTACCATTAATCAGTCTCTCTCAGGAGAAAATTTTGGTTATATAAAAGTATTCTCACTTTGGAAGACTTTTTTAATGTAACTGTTGGATGTTTCTCCCCATTTCAGTTTTATTGTTGTTGTTTTCTTTTTTAGAGTTACTGTGACAACAACGTACTTTGGACACTCTGAACAGATATCGCAGGAGAGGTACCAGTATGTTGATTGTGGAAGGAACACAACTTACCAGTTGGGGCAGTCTGAGTATCTAAATGTACTTCAGCCACAACAGTAAAAACTGAAAGAGCTGCCAATGGAGAAGAAGAAATCCCTATTAATATTTTCCTGAACTCTGAAGGATGAGGTACTTACTTCCTAATAGGAGATCTTAAATTGAACAAACCTAAAGTTTACATTTCCATTGTAGGGGTACAGTTGAAAGTATGTGGACTTGTACATTATTGCAATACTCTACTCTGTGTTCATGGTATCTGTACCAGGATCTTTTACTTGAATCTAAATTTGCCGGTTGATTTCTTCTCCTCCTCTCCCCAAAGGATAACATTGAGACTTCCCATGTGGGACAGTAAATAATTATTTACAATTCACAACTTCAGTCACCACTGGAAACATAATTTTGATGATGAACGGAATTTGAGAAACTTTATTTCTGAATGTTTTTATAGAAAATTACTGAGAGCCTGTTATTCATGAAAGACTTTCAAAAAATAACCTTTTTTTGGTTTGTTTTATAAATTTCCATTGCTACATAGTAGTATTTCAAGATATTTTAGCTTTTAGCTAGAACATTTGTAGTTTTTCATTTGTTGAAATTCTACTCATTTGCACGTTTCTGTCAGTCTTACTTCAAGCTAGTGCTTGCATAACACTAGAAACCAAAATAATCATTACAAAATTCTGTACCTAAAATTTTTTAAAGCCCCATTTTCACATATCTTTCCATATAAGTAAGTTTTGTGAAATTTTTGTGTAGTCCTCAAACATAGTTAATGTACAATACTGTAAATAAACTGTGCATGGCTTTTATACAGCTTTAATAAATGTCAAATAAAGTACAAAGTGGAGTAAGTTGCTCTTAAAAATAAAACAGGAAAATGAAATTCAGAAACTTATAGAATATGAGTCTGGTTCCAATTACATATGGGAATAGGCATAAAGTAGTTTTGAAATAAAGTATTTTGATGCTCCACCTTTTTTTTAATGTTGCTTTTCATGCTAACAAATTGTGGAGACACTTTTCACAACTCTTAGGTACCCAAGTCACCCCCATCATCCATTTTATGCCTGTTTTAAGGAGGAAATCATGTCTTTGGTAGAAGTTATCCAAGAAATCTTGGTCATTAAATGATGGTGGCAATATCAAAATAAAACCTATATTACCCTTTTTAAAAATTTAGTAACTTTACATATCACATGGATACCATGCCTCTAGCAGTTACATTTTAAAATTTTCAGTTTTTCATTTGGATTTTATTTAAAATTGTTTTCAAGTGTAAATTACTAACTTTTTCACTTTGCTGTTTTATATTTTCAATACCATTTTCCGTTTGGACTTCTTGCCTTTTCACCTGACAAGTTTCTGATTACCTTGTAAATAAGTACCACTGAGGGTAGGGGCCGACTGTGATACCAAAAATAAATAAATAAATAATAAGTGGCTTGAGATTAATTTCTTTCTGTTCCCTTGTGACAGAAGTCAGGTTCCCCGTCCCCCAAAGTGCCTAACTTAGGTCTGAAACATACGTCTTTATCAGTCGGACTCTCTCAGCTGTAACACACAAACTTTAACTATTTAGAGCGAATGAAGCCTCCTTTTTGCCTTGAAACACTCAGGTCTCCCTTTAGCTTTTATATCATTTTCTCCATGTTTTCCTGAGTGAATATTTTAAATGGGTGGAACGCACAAATTTCTTTCTTTCTTTTTTTTTTTTTTTTTATGCTTGTCTTACCTCAGTCCATTGCTAGCACATCCATCTTTGCTATTAAAATCACCCCATTACATCTGTTATAGACCTACTAGTCAGACCAATCTTAATGTGTTTTTCTTCTGTTTTTTAACTACTCATTCTCCTTGAAGCTGCACACTTCCCTCATATATTGTTTGTTATTTTTCAGTTCATTCTCATTTCATTTTCCCTCATTCTCTGTCTTTTGACATCTTTTAATGAGTATTATCTAGATCTTTTCCCTCAAAATTTCTAATCCTGTGACTTTAGCCAACAGTTATTTATCTTAGGGCTTCCGAGTCTTTCTATACATCTCTCAGGTCACCTTTCTACCTAGAGATAAGAGTATTCCAGTGACTCTCTGTGTAAAATCATAAAATATTTGAAAAATTTTTATCATATTCTGTTCTGTTGTTCTCTCCTTGTCCTCATGTCCCATTTACTTCAGAATCACCATTCGTTTTTTCAAAATCATCCTTCAGATATGCCTCCTTGAGAAATCAATCCTGATTTATTTTTCTGCTCTGTGTCTTTTAACCTTGGTAAAGTATGTAGTATAAATTAAATGTATTTTTTAATTATTTGTGGTTCTGGTAACCTGTTAGAGTGCATGTATGGAGTCTACTGAGGAGACGAAGTAAGGGAACATTTGCTTTCAGTGACTTAGTTGTGAGTATTTTTTTTTTCATTTTTTAAATTAAAAACTCTTTATTATACCTATGTTTCCATGAAATATAAGGTAGAAAAGGCTAGAATATAAAATAAATGAAAACCAGTAGTAGAGAAAAAAAAAAGGATCATCTGTGACTACTTCCAGAGACTTTTAAGCAACTTATCAGAATAAGCCTGGAACAAAACAGGCTTTAAATTAATAAAATTACCAAAATACATTCAGGTGAGATAGAATTATAGCCATTGAACATACACACAGGGAAGAACGAATGAGCACTGTCTAGTGAATTTTTTCTTACATAGTGATAGGGTAGATAACCAATACATTTTTTAAAACTGCTCTCAGATCTTATTCAAAGGATATGGTAAAGATGTTACATTTTTTCTGATATTCTCAAGAATAATTTTCTCTTAAATTACACTTTTAATAGACTGGTCATTCTAACCAGATCCAATATTAGAACAAAGTCCCTGGGTATTGATATTGCATGTATCTAACATGCCCTTCTCTAGAGCTCTTCCATGTGTTTTTCTTTATATAATTTCTCTAGTCCTGTGAGTCAAACAAAGCTGTGCTAGGATCCTCATCTTTTAGAAGAGGAAGGAGAGGCATGGAGAAGTTAAGGGACTTGTGGAAGACCACATACTTTGTAAATAGTTTTATTGGGGCCAAACCTAGTTTTTCGGTCTCTCATGTATGTGCTCTGTCATTTAAAAGAGTCTACTAGGAAGCCCTGTTGACTCAGGTTAGTATGATTAAAACTCAGAGACAACATACACTTAGTTAATAGTGACAATCAAAATAATATGGATGGTCTAAGATTTGGGTACCTTTAACTTGGTACCTGATATATTCCTAATGAAAAATGAGCCCTTGTACAATATTTTGTACAATATTTTGGTATAGCATAATTGACAGCTGATTTCTTCTGTTAAAATTTATACTCCTTGATCATTCCAGTAACAATATAGCTGATAGGTTGTTGGAGTAGTCTATTTATAAATAGTAGAGATTAACGTATGTGAGATTTAAAAGAACAGTGAAAAATAGATACCAGGAAAATTGCTTGAAATTGCTCGATAACCATCTTTACTATAGTACATAACTTGTAAATGTGGCTTTATTTGTGAGCAGTTTTTCTGTGCCTTTTTGTTTGTTTAGGCCAGTGAGATAATTATTTTCTGTAAGAGTTCACGACAAAGTAAAATTAAATTTAGATCTGTAGTTTGGAAGTGATATGGTACAGTGTTAAATAGACAGAAAATGATTGCCAAAACACAATTAAAAGTATCATTATTGCAATACAGATCTGGGTATTTTGTTGCAGGGCATGTCCCCAACTCTCTTATATACCAATTTTTAAAAAATTCTTAAATAATTCTTTATAATGATTCTATTTCATTTAATAAAATAGTTTGTTAGATGCTTGAACCCAAGTAAGTCACTGTTCAGTATAACAAATAGTTATTAGTTACTGTTTCAGATACTGTAGTAATTTCTTATGTGCATTATCTGATTATTACTCAGAAGCGCCCTCGAAAGTAGATACTGACAATGCCCCCTTGTTTTATATCTGAGGAGATCTAATTCTAGAGCAGTTAAGAAATATGCATAAACTTGGAAGTGGCAGATTTGAGATTCAAAACCTGTGGAATTGACCCAAACATCATTGCTCTTACAATTAGCATGTTTTCCTTCCAGCCTTCGAAAATGTTTTGTTTGTAAAAATATGTTGGTTGTTTCACTTAATATATAAGAGTTTGAGGTTTTTGATAGTATTTTTAAAAATACTATTAGGATACTTTATTATTTTGTAGATCTTTGGTATGATTCAAATGGTTTATCAATGAATTTTAAGGTTTTTAAAATTCATACTTCTCTGTTACACAGGATTTTTTTCTTTTTAAAAGAGAAAATTTTAAATTTACGAATATACATCAGACTTCATTGGTAAGCAGTATGAATTGAATTTCACAGTATTAGGTTGCAAACTGAAGGTTACTTATCATAGTGTCATGATTTTTAGGTCATAATATCTGAAAGCAGCAACTACTTGACTCAAATACATTCAAGAATAATCAAATTTTATTTCTCTTTTTTATAAAATCAGATTTTAAATGAGATGTTTATCTGAAACTTATTTTAAGGAAAATATAGGTGTTTGAGAAGATGGGGTTAAAAAAACTGTTAAACATTATTTCTTTAAAAAAATTTATTTTTACATGAAAACAATATATTTGTAATGTGCTTCGATCAAAAATTTTACTTCTGTATCCCAGATCTACCTACTTCAAAGTAAAAATTTTCACTTAGCTGAAATTTCTGATTAGAACTTATATTTGTGCATTTTTGTGCTTAGTGAGAATGTAAATTTCACAGTGGATTTTTGAAATTTATCCTTACTTTGAATTAAAGCAAGTGATATATTTATAAAATTACTATAGGGATGAAAATGTTAGTTTCCATTTTTTTAAAAAATGAGTGTGATCATGTTTTTAGTTCTTTTTACACATGTTTAGCACAGGCTCTAAATTAAATACCTGTGTTGACCCTAAAAATATTCCATAAATTAATTTAACAAATATTTGGAAAGTTTTTCATAGCTTAATAGCTCTTCTAGAAGGAAATTGTTGCCTTCTGTTTAATTACATTAATTGAAATGTATTTAAGAGAAATGTTTTCAGCATATTTTATATACTAAAAAACAAAAAGGATTAGTATTGGGCCAATGGCCAAGAGGTAATATTACTACCATGTAGACTATTACTATTCAAATTGTCCCACCTCCCCCAGAATTTTAGAAACTAGAAGTCTGGGAGATACTGTATCAGCTGTGGTCAGGTGATTCTAAGTGCTGTAAGTAAGTACTATTCATCTTTTAATTATTGTGTGAGATGGAACAAATGCAAAGTTACAAAAGATGCATAATTTCATTATGTAATGGTTTTTTTAGGCATAAAATATCAGCGAGCTATGCCTTATGTTTTGTTGTATATTTCCTTTGTAGAACTAAAGTAAGATTTTGGAGAAGGATTTAAAATGCTTGCTGACTTGATCTGATTGGTCACATATTTGAATGATGGCATTACCGGGTAGATTCTAGTCCATGATTCTAATTGTGGAATAAAGAATAATACAGAAAGACAGACTATGCTTGGGCACTTACTCTTTGCTATTATCATGTGTTAGCTTCCATCATAACACACTAAATTTCCAAGTTGAGCAGTTCTGTAATTGTAATTATTGTTGCTGTTCATGTAACAAAATATGCTTATATTAGTAAAAGGAATAGAAGTGCTATTTTTTTAATTACTTGTAACTGTTGCTCTTGTAATTGTGTATGACAGAATAAAATTTGTAAACATTTTAGCATGAAAAATAAATTTGTATCAGTCAAGTATCTTGGTCTTACTTTAAAAATTCCCTTGACATAAACAAATCAGTGCAGATATTGAAAGTTGGTTAGCTTAAAGCTGTCAGATCCTTTTAGTTCTTACTTGAATTCCACTTTTGCATCATCTTTAATTTCTTTTTCTTTTGTCCACTTAGCTTTCATTCTTTTGTCAAATGCTGTCTGTTCTACCTCTGTAATATCTCTGGAACCTGTTTCATACTTGAAATCTCTATTGCTATTACTCTGTCATTATTTTACTGAAAAAGAGCCCAATTCCTTGCTGTTGGTGTTAAGAACCTTTCATTGTTTGTCCACACCTAAATTCATATTCTTTTTCCCTGTTATTGCCCCTCACCTGTGTCCAAGCCAAATTGAGATGTTTGCAATTCCTTGGAAATAGTTCCTTCCATTATCCATGATTTGCTCATTGTGTTCCCTTTTTCTGAGAAAATTATTTGATCCTTTCTTTAATCCTCAATCTTATCTATTCTTCAGTGTTCAGCCCAAGTGCCCCACTTGACTTTCCAGCTCTTCCTCCATATTCAGACATTTGGTAGCTTATCTCCTGTATGTGTCACAGTTTTTAAAAGAATTATCCAATCACAAGATTTTGGTTTTGTTTTTGAACTCAAAACTTTTTGCTTGAACTGAACTTAAAAAAAATTTTTTTTTTAAGATTTTATTTATTTATTTGGCAGAGAGACAGAAGGAGCAGAACATAACCACTTAGTTGGGAACAGAATACATGCAGTCCATGACTGCTTTTCTTCAGTGGCCTCTGAAACCAACGTGCAGCCACTTCTTTAGTGACAACCTAGAGCAACTTAACAAAACTCCTTTCGTGTATGACTAGAACATTTTTAATAACTGGGCAAATACAAGCTTAAATTTATATCTTTTTTTTAACGATTTTATTCATTCATTTGATAGATAGCGAGAGAGGGAACACAAACAGAGGGAGTGAGAAAAAGAGAAGCAGGCTTCCCACTGAGCAGGGAGCCCATATTGAGCTTGATCTCAGGACCCTGGGGTCACGATTATGGCTTAATGACTAAGCCACCCAGGTGCCCCTTAAGTTTATATTTTAACTGTATATTTTATGGATAGCTTTAAAAGTGAAAATGAAGGGAAAAATGGAATTCCTAACTTTCTAATTAGTGATTTTCCATTTTTACATATCTTTCTAATGGTTAGTTTTCAAAAGGAATTTTGATATTTTTTTAAAGGTTTTTTATTTTTTATTTTATTTATTTGACAGAGAGACATCACAAGTAGGCAGAGAGGCAGGCAAAGAGAGAGAGAGAAGAGGAAGCAGGCTCCCTGCTGAGCAGAGAGCCCGATGCGGGACTCGATCCCAGGACCCTGAGATCATGACCTGAGCCGAAGGCAGCGGCTTAACCCACTGAGCCACCCAGGCGCCCTCAAAAGGAATTTTAAAAAAAGATTTGAGACTTTGGGCAATGCGTATCAGCTTAAAGTGATTATATAAGGAATTTAGTTTTGTTTAATGAATTCTAGATTCATGAATAGAATATATTGATAATATATTTTTTAATTACAAGAGACTAGAACTACAAAGAATTCTAATCCCATATCTGCTTCAGATATTTAATTCTTACATTTTAAAGGGTATACTTTCCAAAAAACTGAGTTTTCTGCCTTCTTGATAATTTGTGAGCAATTTCTTCTACTGTATAGAACAAATGCAAATGGAGATACCAGGCATATGTAACAACCTATGTAGAGTTAAGAATAAGGTTAAAGTCAGATATTTTTTTTAAGAGAGAGTGTTTTTTAGATGTAAATATTCATGTATGGTGGATCAGTCATTAAGCGTCATTATGGGTCTGCCTTCAGCTCAGGTCATGATCCTGGGGTCCTGGGATCGAGCCCCATGTGGGCTCCCTCCTCAGCGGGGAGCCTGCTTCTCTGTCTCCCACTCCCCCTGTTGTGATCTCTCTCGCTCTCTTTCTCTGTCAAATCAATCAGTCTTAAAAAAAATTTGTCTAATTTGAGTGAAAACCTTTTATCCCAAGTTACTTGTTCACATTAATTTTAAAAAATTACATCCCTACTTGTTTATGTTTAACTTCGTGTCCTTAGCAGATAATTTTGTGGGTTTTTTTAGGTTAAGCAATATGGAATTTTCTAAAACTACATTATTGAATAGTCTCATTATTTATCACACTTAGTTTAAAAGTAGCCCCTTCTTCAGTTAGCATCTTCCTTATAGAGGCCACTTTGAGGCAAACAGGCTCCAGAAAGGGCCACAGGGATGGCCTGGCTGAATAGAGATGGGCCCCTCAGGTTACACAGCTCAAAACCTCAAAATATCCATAGGCCCTAACTGACCAGTGGGCTGCATAAACCAGGCACAGTTCCCAAAAAAGGGAAGATGCCGGGCGCCTGGGTGGCTCAGTGGGTTAAGCCGCTGCCTTCGGCTCGGGTCATGATCTCAGGGTCCTGGGATCGAGCCCCGCATCGGGCTCTCTGCTCAGCAGGGAGCCTGCTTCCCTCTCTCTCTCTGCCTGCCTCTCTGTCTACTTGTGATCTCTGTCTGTCAAATAAATAAATAAAATCTTTAAAAAAAAAAAAAAAAAAAAAAAGGGAAGATGCCAAATGTTGCTAGACTTCCTCATCTTCTCCCTTTATAAACGGTCCCCGCCCACTGCCTCCTTTCACACAGCCTCGCCCTTGCTGTCCTGCCTGCTGCTCCTTTGCAGGGTATTCGGTGAACTGTTTGCTCAGCTTTAGATGAATTCTTTCACTTGCTGTGCCCCTATCCCTGACCCCCAGCTTCCGCCTGATCATCGCTCCACATTTGGGCTCCCCCCCCATCTGATCCAGAAACACCCTGTTTAGACACCACATTCTTTCCTAAAATACTAGCTAACTTCTTTTATAAGCCTATGCCTGGTTAAAAACCACCACCACAACAACAAAAGACAAAAAATAGGGATGCTTTTAACACTCCTGAACCGTGGAATCCCCCAATTCTTCTTTCTGACCCTTTTATTTTTTCCATAGCACCAATCATCATATTCACTGATTTAATTGTTTGTCCGAATACCTATACTAGAGTGTAGTAAACACGAGAATAGGGATTTCTGTATATTAACTGCTGCAGTATTCAGTGACTTACCTACCACTCACATACTCATCAATGGAAGAAAATCTAAACAATAATTTTAGTACAACATCTTTTATTTGTCATAGTCAATATGAAAACAGTCTAGATAGAGCGGGTGTTTCATCATTACTTTATCATTAGTGACTTCAGTGGTGGCATCTGTGACTTGATGCAGAGAGGAGGCCAGACATTGCTATTGTATCAAAAAGTCAGCTCATTCCTTATGTAGACTTCTACTGTCAGTCACACTGACATTTTACTGTATAAAGAAGATTGTATGAAAGACCACAGTGATTCATTTACATAATCTGCATTTTGATACTATTTAAATTGCCAATAATTTTCCTGTCACCTACTGTGATTGTGATTTATAATAAGTCATGGATTTGGTCTTCATCACATTCCTCTCACTGATGTCCTAAAACCTTTGGAATTTCTTAAGTGGTAAAAGTGATGAAAGTGCCTTCTGTTACTTATAACAAGCTCCTTTCCACCACACCGAATTTATATTAATGAGATGGTATTTGGAAAGTCCCTCTTGATGGGCGCTGGTTGTGAGGAAACCAACTATGTGATTAGAGGTTGGAACTGTCAACCCAATCTCTGAGATGAGGGGAGAGAGACTAGAGACAGAGCTCTGTTACCAGTGGCCAGTGATGTGACCAGTCATGTTTGTATAAGGAAGCTTCTAGAAACACCCAAAATGACATGGCTTGGAAAGCTTCCAGGTTGGTGACAGCATCTAGATGCTGAGGCGGTGGCAAATCTCCATTCTTATGGGCACAGAAGGACCTGTACTGAGGACCTTCTGTACCTCACCCATGTACCAATTTATCAGGCTGCTCATCCATATCTTGTATAAAAAACTGGTAAATGTAAGTAAATGTTTCCCTGAGTTCTGTGAGCCATTTTAACAAATTACTGAATTCAAGGAAGGGGTCATGGGAAGCCCAGGTTTTAGCCAGTAGATCCAAAGTAGAGCCGACAATCTGGACTTGAAACTGGGTGTCCGAAGTGGGGGCAGTGTTGTGGGACTGAGGCTTTAACCTGCGGGATCTGATGCTATCTTCAAGCAGATTGTCAGAATTGAGTTAAATTTGTGGGATACCCAATTGGTGTTCACTGAAAATTGGAGAATTGCTTGGTGGTATGGGAAACCAAACCACCCACTATTACTTTTTATCCCACAAGTATTTTGCCTTCTATCCATATCTCTGATAGGAAACAAAATGCCCTGATAGGAAACAAAACAATCTTTTTAACTGGAAGGCATTCTGAAACTCGGTGACACTCTTTCTGCTGTTACCTGAAGTGGATGATGGCTGCTGGTAACTCACAAGAGGCAAAGAAAAATGAGCTAATTTTATAAACCAGAAATGTGATTCTCAGATGCAGAATATTAAAAAGCCAACGATTTCTGTAAGAGCCATTCAGCACTCTGGAGGAAACTTGATCTGTAGGAATAATAATAAGCTATAATGATAATAACCAAGTGCACCTCACAGGGGTACTAAGCTTTAATGACTCAATATTTGTGGAGCCCTTTGAGTACCTCCAAAGTTACATAAGCATAAATGAATAAGTAGGGATATCATATACCATAGTTATTTCTGCATTACATCTCTCCTGATAATTTCTTATCTTATAATATCTTATAAGGTAGGCACTATATGAGGCTAATATATGAACAAAGTTATGGAAGAAATAAAGCACAAAGTAATACATAGTAGTGATTTCCAATGAAATAATTACACTCTCATAGTAGTGGAAGAGAATGGAGTCATTAATTGCACCTCTATTCCTGGGTTGTAAAGTAGGAAAATGAAAATCTGGAATAGACAATATACAAATGACTATAAAGAATTTGAAAGAACTAATTTTTTAATGGAGGAGACAGCTAATTTTTTTACACTGAAGAAATTAGAATGATAATTATAATTTTATTACTTAATAGACATTGTATACAATTATTTTTATGCATCTTCTATTCCTCCTTTCCAGTCTTCCTTCCACCACTAACATTGCTTGCACAATATGCTAGTACTTTTAATGTTCCTAGGTTTTAAAAAAAATCTTCAAAACCCTGTGTATCTTACCGTATTTTCCAAGATGCACCACTATGATTGTAGGATTTCCCTCATTTAAATTTAGGTAGCTAAAGAGAGAGTACATTGGCTCAAACAATCTCTGCAACAAGTTTTGCTGTAATTGCATGATCTCCACCAATGAAAAATTAATTTTTCTCAGTGAGTATCATCTTTTAAAATAAAAAATCCTCTGAGAGTATTCTGTTGAGCCTGCTCTTCCCATCCTTGCATTTTGCCTTTCCCTTACGTGACATCACTTACCTTGAGATAAAGGGAATTTCTAGAAGGAAAGGAAAAATAATAAAATAATAATGAACACAGTTAATGGTTCTACATGTTGAACGTCCTAAATTCCGTCACTCTGGTAGCAGTGTGACTGGTACATTTCTTAGATTTGGACAGAGGGCTCTATCCCAGCAGCTGCTGGAGTTGTCCTTCACCATGACCCTCCCTATAGGGCCAAGGGCATGTGGTCATCCAGAGACCATGTTCCTCCTTCTAGACCATTCCGTGGGTACTTAGGACTCTGCATGTGTCTGTTCCTCAAACCCGGAGCCCACTTTTCAGCCGACTATGCATATCTTCACACCTCAGAGGTGAAGAGACAGCTGTTAGCAGGAATGTCTGTGAATCTTGAATTTGAGGGTGCCCTTCGGGCCCTGGGGGCTCAAGTGTGGAGTGCCCTTGGGGAGGGAAGGAATGAGGAGGAGAAGTTGGGGTGAGAATGGAGAGCTGGAGACAGACAACCCATTCCTGCCATTACTACATTTAGTTGTAGAACAAAGAAAACTCTGAAAAGTCTCAAATAGAATATGGTCTTTCAGCCTTAGACTTCTTGCAAGATTTTTTAAGGAAGAGCCCAGAGGTAGAGCCTGGGATTACCAAGTGGTCAGAGGAGTCTAGGCCTGGACTGGGTGGGGTAAAGAGAAACCTTAAAGCCTTCAAGAAATTTCCTCTTCCCTACCTTGCTCCGCAATGTTTTTGGGGAAAAATGAAATTAATTTTGAAATTATGCTATCCATCTTACCGTTCCTTTACTCACATTACAAAAAAAAAAAAATTGTTGTAAAGCTGTAGTTGTTTTTACAAAGGTAGTAAATACTTAAGAGTTTGTTGGCCTATTTATTGTATTTTTTATGTTTGGACATGGCTTTACTCGGTACTACTTTTGGCATATGACTGAGGGGAAATTACTGATTCAGATGAGTATTTTTGTCATACTTTCATGTTACAGTGCAAGAAAAGGGAGAGAGAATGGCGGAATCTCATGCATGCTATGACGTTTTCCTAAAACTGTGCTGCCACCCATTACAAAATGACTCTTTCTCTCAAAGTTAGCGAAGTACTGATCTATATAGAAAATGGGAGGGTGCCTGGGTGGCTCAGTGGGTTAAAGCCTCTGCCTTCAGCTCAGGTCATGATCTCAGGGTCCTGGGATCGGGTCCCGCGTCAGGCTCTCTGCTCAGCGGGGAGCCTGCTTCCCCTTCTTTCTCTGCCTACTTGTGATCTCTTGCTGTCAAAATAAATAAAATATTAAAAAAGAAAATGGGAAAATGATTAAATTCCTAATCTGCATTTATAAGTGACTATTAATGTAGAAAGTCATGATACAGTGTAATAAAAAGTATTATGGAACTTTCTCTGAGGCAATAGAAGAACTTAAAAAATAACCCTTCATTTTATATATATGAGGGAGCTGAAACCCAAAGCTTCAGCCAGGGCCCCATAATTGAATAGTGTTGGTGCCAGATTCCTAATCTTGGTATCTTTGTGTTATAACCCTCCCAAATGGTTGATCTGTCATTAATACAAAATGCCCCCCAAAGCTACTTAAAATCACATGTGGACTCTATTTCTGTTCAGACTATCTTAATTTATATATGGGTCATGTTTCTGTTAAATTAGGGTAAACATTCCCCTGTCCAACATCTGTATATTCTTGGTTTGTTACATGATTGCTTACTGGTTTAGATGGAATTGAATGACTTACTAAGCAAATATTGTGCAAACCTAAGGAATTCTGTGTATAAAAAGTTAACTGGGTACTCACGGTCCTTAGTTCTTCAGTTGAGAACTGTCACTAGACAATGAGGTGACTGCTGAAAGAAAGTGTTTTCTTTTGGGGGGGCAGTATCCAACAGAAACTTTTATTCAGTCCTAAAAATATGTGTGCTTTAAATCTCCGATTAGTATCACACCCAGTTCTGAATATTTGACAAAAACGTCAGAGTAGATGGTTCTGTATATACTTTGGCAAGGAGCTGGCTTAGTTTTTTAGAACATGAACAATTAAAAGGAAGCTTAACATTATTATCATAAAAAATACATTAGCAATTAAATTTTAAAGGAAAATTCGTACTCTATTTTGAAGACAATGTTTCCAATTTGTCTGCAGCAGCACTAAAAATTGATTGTGTGGGAAGGAATGATTTCAACCTTATATTGATTTCATTTGCATGGGAAAGGACAATGTGTCTTTTAAAAAATTGAGATGCAACTTACACAAAATAAAGTGCTCAAATCTTAAATATACAGATGAAGTTTTATATGTTGACTTACCCATTTAACCAGTACCCTAATCAAGATACAGAACATTCTAGACCTCCTTGGAGATTCCATTTTGGCCATACCCCGAGTACTCCCCTGCCACCACCACCACACACAGCATACTCGGATCTTGATCACTACATCAGTTTTGTTACGTTTTGAACCTCATCAACAGGGTCATACAGCAAGTATTCTTTTGCATATGGCTTATTTCACTCAACAGTGAGTCTGTCAGATTCATGCATGTCGTGTGTGTCAGTAATTAGTTATTTTTCATTGCTGTGCATTAACTGGTAGATCAGGGAGTATATTTAGCATTTGTAGAAACGGCAAAATTTTTTCAAATTGGTGATAATAGTAAAAGTTCCAGTTGCTCCACATCCTATCCCATCTTCTTTTGGTCTTTTTCATTTCAGCTACCGTGGTGGATGTGGAGTGGTTTTAACTTACATTTTCCTGATAACTAATTTTGGTACCTTTTTATATATTTATTGGTTCTTTTGATACTCTCTTGGGAAGTGTTTAATTCTATTCATTAATAATTGAATGTTCTTTTTCTCACTTAATAGTAGGAGTTCTTTAGGAGGTTTGGATGTGAACCTGTTGATATATATATATTGGAATATTTTCTCTGTTTTGGCTTTCCTTTCAGTCTCTTAATTTTAATAAACAAAAGTTCTTAATTTTAACAAATGTCAATAGTTTTATGGTTTACTGCATGCATATATTTGACTTTGTATCTTGTAGAGGTTTGGTTGTTTCAGCTTTTACATTTAACTCTGTGACCAACCTTGAAATAATTTTGTATGTGGTATAAAATAAGGGTCTAGGTCCTATATTTTTTCAGATATTATTTATTATCTGAGAGAGAAAGTGAGTGAGTGATCATGAGCAAGAGGGAAGGGTAGAGGCAGAAGCAGGCTTCCCCCTGAGTAGGGAGCCCGATGCGGGGTTCAGTCCCAGGAACCTGGAATCAAGACCTGAGCCAAAGGCAGATGCTTAACTGACTGAGCCACACAAGCACCTGGGTTTAGGTTCTTTATTTAAAAACAAAAATATGCATAAAGCAGTTGACCCAACACCATTATTGAGATCATCATGTCTCTCCCAAATTGCAGTTGAGATGCATGCAAGAAACAAGGACAGATACAGCATTTCCTTTGGAGGAAACTGATCTATAAACAAACAAAATAACAAAAAACAAAAACCAAAGAGAGAAGAGAAAGAAAGCAGGGGGAGAAAAGAAAACCAAAAAGGGACACTCTGAAAAATGTCTGTTTGAGGGCGCCTGGGTGGCTCAGTGGGTTAAGCCGCTGCCTTCGGCTCAGGTCGTGATCTCGGGGTCCTGGGATCGAGTCCCGCATCAGGCTGTCTGCTCAGCAGGAGCCTGCTTCCTCCTCTCTCTCTCTGCCTGCCTCTCTGCCTACTCGTGATCTCTGTCAAATAAATAAATAAAATCTTAAAAA